>NW_018397286.1:185735-213897 GCF_002168275.2 Theobroma umbraticum
CTTTATAATTCTCTTGTAAGGCCTTTATGTTACATGGGCTTTATTCAATTAGTACTTAATAACTTCTTATTATTGCAGTAACATGAAGAAAAACCTCTATGACTTATAATTATGTAATTAAATATGTATTAAATGACAATATATATTACTAAACCAATCTAATTGGCTTAAGAGCATATACCAACACACTGTCATAAAGCCAGTCATTGTCTAAACTATCATCATGCCATTCATCAGGCCCATCATCTTAATTGCCATCAAATCTATCTTCACTGGTAAGGAACAAATCCTCATTTCCCTCATCAGATGCAGTATTATCCTTAAGCATCGTAGTGTCACCCTCTGACGTCACAACGTTATCCTCAAGTGTCGTATTATCATTTATAAATGGCATTACACCCTCTACAATTTCACCCGGTCGTTGCATTTGTTAGACAGAAGTAAGTAATTGGTTCGATGCACATACTGATCGGAATTGTATAGCCAACTGTTTTGTGAATGTCGTGTGTCTACCAGGCTGCACAAACTCTTGTGCATACGTCAATTGCCATTATTGTGGGTTATGGACCGAATGTTGTGGTATATGTGAAGCATTGTAAATCTCATTTTGATTGAGTTGATTACCATAATGTACAGCTTCTTCATGTGACATAACATTTGTTTGGTGTTCTTTAATCGTGACATAACATTTGTTTGGTGTTCTTTAATCGTGACATACACAGCCGGAATATTACTCTGTTCTAGCAGAATTAATGCAACATCCTTATCGTCTTAAATAATTGGGCGTGCTAGCTCTGCGGGTTTACTAATCAATGCATATAACTCACTCTCGTGAATTTCTGAGTTTACCCCAACAATATTTTCAACTAACTTCATCAAGCCCGTAAATGATAAATTACTTCTAACCCTTTGTATTTGTGACTCACCACCCCTGTAAATGCCATTCACCCACTGATCACCATGTCTTATCACAAGTCACACAATTGGAACCCCCACTAAAATTTTGAAAATAATTGATTTTTCAATCATTTTACACATTACATTTCATGTTCTAAAATTTATCAGTCATGTTGTTACATGCTATGTTTAAAAAATGTTACACGTCATGTTCAAAAATGTTACACGCAAGTTAAAAAAATGCTACATGTCATGTTCAAAAATATTACACACAAGTTCAAAAGTTATCACACACCATGTTCACAGCATGTTACACACCATGTTCAATAAAAATGTTCCATGCTATGTGTTAACACATGTTTTTTTAATATATTTTGTACATGCTATGTGCATTATAGATGCATGGCGTGTAACAATTTTGGGCCATGTTTCTAATCCAAGATATAATTTACCTTGACATCATATCTGCTATAGGGTCTATTTATTGAGGACAATATGGCTGAATGTCTAAAGATAGACCACAGCACAATGACGATGGTGCTCAATAGAGAGTTGACAGAGCTAATACAGTTCAGAGAGCTGATGACGATGGTGCTCAACAAAGAGTTGACAAAGTTGATACAGTTCAAAGAGTTGACAGAAAGAGAGATAAGCAAGCTGAAATAGTTGAGTATTTATTTCTATTTTTACTCTACAGAAGGAGGGGAGATATCGGGAGCTTAATTTGCCAAGAATTTTTAAGGGCATTTTGGTCTACTCATATTTTTTTTTAGGTAAAAACAAATAACTTAATATGGATAGTTGTTTTTGAAATCAACTTACAAAAAAGGCTATTTCTCACAAGTTCCTATTCTTAGAATATCATATGTTTAAAAAAGAAAACAAATAGCAAAGGAAATTTTGTACCAACCAAATAATAAGTTAAATGTTCGGGTATAACTAGTCTATGAAAGCTTGAGAATTGAATCATTTCATTTTTATTTTCCTTATATTGCAGGTATGACGAATTATACGAAGCAGGACAACTCCAGCAATATCAGAAGTACTCGTCGGGAAGAAATGAAAACAAAACAAAACAACGAAAGACGAGCTATATCATGTAGCCAACTGGTTTTGAACGAAGGACTTAACCGCCGCAATTAGCAAGGAAGATTCAGGCAACTCTGCAAACCCATAAAACCCATGAAAGGCATTCGGATACTCAATCGTGTACACTTTTTTTCCACATTTCCTTAATCCTTCCACATATTTTCTCTGCCAATCTTGTAAAGGATCAAACCCGCCGATGAAAACAAGGGTAGGTGGAAACGATAAATGTGAAATATCAACAGAATTTGGCCCAAATACATTCACCGCTGGATGATCCCGGTTGCAGCCTTGTGGCAAGAAAGCCTTCCACATCCAATCTGTGCGCTTCACTGATATTAATGGAGTCCCAACAAGCTTCATCTCCGATTCTGTCCTTTCCTCTCCTCCAAAAAAGGGTTGCAATTCTACAACTCCGACAAGGTTCAGTCGGGAAAATTCATGCTCGCAAGCCTTGAGGGCCACATGATGCGCCAGGTTGCCACCCGCGCTGTCTCCAGCAACAAAGAACTGCTTGATATTGGCAGAAGAAGCTGGAAACCCTTCAAACTTTGGGTTATCAATGAACTTCAAAACCTCAAAACCATCTTCATATTGCGACGGGTATCGATGTTCAGGCGAGAGCCGGTAATTCACGGAGACAACAACAGCAGGAACTTCACGCGCAAGCCTCTTGCATAAGTCATCGTAAACCATTGAATTGGCCGCCATAAACGCAAAACCTCCGCCATGGAAGTAGACTATGATGGGAGTGGTGGCACCATCAGCAGCGGCGGTGTTGGTGTACAGACGGAACCAAAGTTTGCGTGTGTTGTCAACCATGATGTCAGAAGACACGATGCCATGATCAGGCTTCGTTGAAGTTGAAGGAGAGGCTTTGGGGTCGAAAAGTTTCATAAGAGGTCGGTTGACGGCCGTGCTGTCAGAGCTGCAGAATGCATTTACAGAGAAAGAGTGAGCAGCGAGCAGAAGTCTGACTTTGAATGGAAGTTTAAGCGATGCTTTGGTTGTGGTGGACATTTTGAGTTTGCTACAGATGAGATGAGAGGGTTTCAAAGTCAAGAAGATAAGAAGAATTTAAAGGAGTGAAGAACAACGCAGCAGAAAAGGAAAGGGGAGTTAGTGTTACATAGCCCTGGCCGGCCAGTATGATAATATATTTGCTTCGTTGGTGACCGACAGATAGACAGACAGGGCCAGTATTAGTTTTTGCATTTAATTAAGACAAAGGCGAACAACTAACTAGTTTGTTGCTGTTTGTCTCGATTAATACGTCATACGTATAAAAGAAATACCGTTGACGTACGTAGATTCCAAGGTCAACCTAATCAAACCCTTGCATATATAAATGATTGGTATAACTAATTGGTATTCATCTATAAATATAGATTAGTTTTCATTTGTATACGGCTTTGTGGTATAAATAATTGGCCGGCATCTCTAGGAATCTCCAATTTCACAGCTCAAAAAATGAGAAAATACCTCTTTACTATTATCACTACGTTTATTGTAAATAAATATATACATTTGCATCTAAATTAATTTACTGTTTAAATTTTCTCACAATGAGCCATGTAAAATTGTTTCAATTATTTTTTTTTCTCAATCAGAAGATTAAACATATTAACAAATTTAACCTACTTGTTATATTTAAAATTATTTTTATAATTTTATTAAATAAAATTAATAGTCGTGAAAATAGTAATTATTCACGGATGCTAATTCAAAAACATATCTAAAGAGTTTTAATTTAAAAAAAAATCGGTATTTATGAGTTCGAAAATTCCCGCCGCCCACTTGAATAGGATGCTCCGCTGCTTTTCTCCTCTCAGCTCCAAATCGAGACCCAGCGGCAGCCTGACCATTTCCCTCTTCTCTACCACTACTTCAACAGCCGCTCTCCTCCAGAAATGCAAATCTCTTGTCCAAGCCAAGCTCATCCACCAACAGCTCCTCATCCAAGGCCTCTCCCACCGTTTCACTGCCCACCTTATTTCCGCTTACCTTACTCACCATGCCCCTTCCCATTCCCTTTCCCTCCTCCAACGCTTCACCCCTTCTCTCTCTGCCGTCTTCTTCTGGAACTCTCTTATTCGGCGCTCCCTTCACCTCGGCTTTTCCCATGACGTTATCACTCTCTTCCGCAGGATGCTAAGCCTCGGCTGTTCTCCGGACCACTACACCTTCCCTTTTGTCCTTAAGGCCTGCGGCCAGCTTCCCTCCTTCCGCCGTGGAGCAGCTGTTCATGCTGTTGTCTGTGCTACTGGGTTTGAGTTCAATGTCTTTGTTTGTAACGCGCTGGTGGGAATGTACGCTCGGTGTGGTGGGTTGGACGACGCACGACAGGTTTTCGACGAAATGTGTGACCGAGGGATATGTGATGTTGTCTCCTGGAATTCCATTGTGGCCGCTTATATGCAAAGCAGGGATGCGAGGAATGCGGTAGAGTTGTTTCGCAGGATGACTTGTTATTGGGAAATCCACCCAGATGTCGTTAGCCTTGTCAACGTGCTTCCTGCTTGTGCGTCTCTGGCCGAGTCTTTGCATGGTAAGCAACTGCATGGTTTCGCTCTGAGGCTTGGTTTGTTTGAGGACGTTTTTTTTGGTAATGCTTTGGTAGATATGTATGCAAAGTGTGGGATGATGGATGAGGCAAATAAGGTTTTTGAGAGGATGAAGGTGAAGGATGTTGTTTCTTGGAATGCAATGGTTACTGGGTATTCTCAGATTGGTAGGTTTGAGGAGGCTCTGGGGTTATTTGAAAAGATGGGGGAGGAGAAAATCGAGTTGGATGTTGTGACTTGGAGTGCTGTGATTGCGGGCTATGCTCAAAGGGGTCATGGTAATGAAGCATTGGATGTGTTCAGGCAAATGCAACTCTGTGGTTGCAAACCTAATGTTGTTACACTTGTGTCCCTTCTTTCTGCTTGTGCTTTGATTGAAGCATTGGTTGAGGGGAAGGAGACTCACTGTTACGCCATCAAATGTGTTTTGAACTATGATTGGAATGATCCAGGAGAAGATCTCATGGTGATTAATGGTCTAATTGACATGTATGCTAAGTGCAAGAGTACAAATGTGGCTCGTTCCATGTTTGACTCAGTTGCACCAAGTAATAGGAATGTTGTGACTTGGACTGTCATGATTGGTGGATATGCACAGCATGGGGAAGCCAATGATGCATTGAAGCTTTTTTCTGAAATGTTCCAAGAAGATAAGTCTGTGAAGCCAAATACTTTTACTATATGCTGTGCCTTGATGGCTTGTGCTCATTTGGCTGCACTAAGGTTTGGTACGCAGATTCATGCTTATATATTACGCAATTGGTATGAATCTGTGCTGTTGTTTATGAAAAATTGCCTGATAGATATGTATGTGAAATCTGGTGATATACATGCTGCTAGAGTTGTGTTTGACAACATGCAGCAAAGAAATTCAGTTTCTTGGACATCCCTACTTACTGGTTATGGCATGCATGGCTATGGTCAAGAAGCAATCAAGGTTTTTGATGAGATGAGGGCAGCAGGACTTGTTCCTGATGGTATTACCTTTCTTGTTGTGCTCTATGCTTGCAGCCATTCAGGAATGGTTGACCAGGGAATCAGATTCTTCAATAACATGCATAGTGAGTTTGGCGTCATTCCTGGGTTGGAACATTACGCTTGCATGGTTGATCTCTTAGGCCGTGCTGGTCGATTGGGTGAAGCTTTGAAACTTATTCAGAGCATGCCCATGGAGCCAACCGCAATAATATGGGTGGCATTACTTAGTGGTTGTAGGATACATGGAAATGTGGAACTTGGGGAATATGCTGCTAACCAGCTGCAGGAATTGGATTCAGTGAATGATGGGTCATATACACTGCTTTCAAACATATATGCCAATGCCAGGCGTTGGAGAGATGTGGCCAGGATCAGATCTTTGATGAAACATTCAGGGGTCAAAAAGAGACCAGGTTGGAGTTGGGTCCAAGGAAAGAAAGGTACTGCAACCTTCTATGTGGGTGACAGGTCTCATCCACAATTTGAACAAATATATGAACTTCTTGCTGACTTGATTCAACGCATTAAGGCAATTGGGTATGTTCCTGAGATGAACTTTGCACTTCATGATGTGGATGATGAAGAGAAAGGTGATCTTCTTTTTGAACATAGTGAGAAGTTAGCTCTAGCCTATGGCATTTTAACCTCATCTCCTGGGGTGCCTATTCGTATCACCAAGAACTTGCGCATCTGTGGTGATTGCCATAATGCCATTACTTACATATCCTTGATCATTGATCATGAAATCATAATAAGGGATTCAAGTCGCTTCCATCATTTCAAGAACGGATCTTGCTCATGTGGAGGCTACTGGTGATACTGGATTATTGATGACAAGGTGGGTTATTAATTTGTGGTACTTGAAGAGGTCCTAGTATGATTACACAACCATGAAGGATAGTTATACTTTTGAGTCTGCTCTTTCATATAGAGTACAAGGGGTAGCTTGTTATGTTTTAGACTCAAACAACACGATATTAATGCAACTAAGAGGTAGAATTTGTTCTCACATGGTTTTAATGAAGGAACACAGGAAAAAGAAATTTCTATAGCAACACAAGCTTGACATAACTAAGAGGCAGAATTCATTCTCAAATGGGTTTATGAAGAAATACAGGAAATAGCATTTTCTGATTCATTCTGTAACAGAAAGAATAACTTAGTAGAGACAAGGGATACTATTAGACACAATCAATTCAGTTTGTTTCGAAATCAGCAGCTACTTCTGCTTTGTGCTTCCATGCTCCATGTTTGAGGCTCGCTTAACAAGCCAAATTGATTCTTAGCAGAAGGTTCCTGCATGTTTCATTTTGAGGAGATAGAAGATGTTCAACATATAAGTTTCAGTTGAACTCAACAAAGGGTGAATCGCCATTTTGAAGATGTCTAACTAGTAAACCATGAAGATATGCAACAAATGAGGTGGATTGGGTGTGGCAGGAGGAAAACCAAACTTATTCTCAGAGATTGACTTTATTGTGTCAAATCAACCACTATTGATTTGAGAATGCAAGGTCCTCAAAGACTTTGAGAATGCAATGTTAGGTGAGATGATTTGCAATTGGAGAAAACCTGCATAAATGTTCATGGTTGTTCCCAAATCAAGGTTATTGCAAGGAGTAGGGCTTAATTTTATGAAATTTTGTAAAGGCAAGTGAGTGGTCACCTCTAGACTGATTGCTAATGTGCTTTAGCAAAATGTTCAAAGGTATCAATCTCAGATTTGAAGCATAAGGTAAGTTCTTATCAGAAGAAGGATTATGCAAGAAGTAAAATTCTTTTGTTGTTGATGTAATTTCTAATGTTTAAACTTATTTCTTATCTTTTCTCAAGGCTCTGCTTATAACTAATTTGTTTTGATAAGTATTGTTTCTGGTTTTTAATGATCCTCTTCATTAGAGAACTACTTAGTCATCAACCCTGCAGGGTGTTGTTGCACTATCTGGCCTAACCAGCATAAATCGTAACCAGTGGATGAGACAGGGAGATCTGGGCCAACTGTTAGAGTAACCTCCGTGTCAAAAAAGGAAAGAATCAAGGTACATGTACAAGTATTTTTGTTTTCCTTTCTTTGAGGGTTTCATATAAGAAAGTCTTGTGTGACCGTTAGGGGAGAGCAGCGGTCGGTTGGAACCGCCCAACCGACCGAAATCGACTGTTATTGTAACCGTCGGTTGTGCCGATCGGCCTCGTCGGCTGATCGGCTCGATCGTCGGGGGGAATCCTTCCCCCCCCGAACCGACCGAAAAATCGACAACACTATGCTACCCATGAGTCCCCGCCCGGCTGCCCTGGCTCCTGCTGACCCTAGTACTTCCCCCGAACCCCCCGAGACCCCGACTCCCGCTGACCCTAATTTCTCCCTCCCAACCCGCCGACCTCAGAAAATCCCCCTCCCAAAGTCCCAATCTCTCCCCACACCCCATCACCTGATTTCCCGCCGGGCGCCCCCCTCCCCTAGTCCCCTACTGCCCCGGCCCCTCGACCTGATTCCCCTCGGCCCCCCTCCCACGAGGCCCGAACTCCCGATTCCCCCGGCCCCCTCCCACGGGTCCCCTCCCACGACTCGAGATTCCCCCGGCCCCCTCCCCATGAGTCCGATCCGCCCCCCCCCCCCCAACTCAAGTCCAGAAATTTCCTCCCCTCGGTGACTACGAGTCCAGGACTTAATTCCCCTTCACCCTTGCTTTTGCTTATCAGTCTTCCATTCTTCAACTCAAGGTAAAATTGAAAATTTTTATTTTATTGTTAGTTATTTTGTGATTATTATGTAGATTGTCAATTAAAATAATTAATAATATCTTAAATCATAGTCCAATTTAACCTATTTTAGCCCATAAATTATAATCTAATTTAACCCATTTTAGCTCATAAATTATAGCCCAATTTAACCCATTTTAGTCCAAGTCAACTTAAGTCAACCCATTAATTTTATCACCAAAAACCGACCGAAACCGACCGAAACCGACATTCAAAAAAACCGACCGAAACCGACTTTATAATATGGCAGTTCGGTCGGTTATATCTCAAAAATTTTTAGTCGGTTTTCCTCAAATTGACCAAAAACCGACCGAACCGACCGATACTTTCCCCTAGTGACCGTCTAACAAGGCTTCTTATATGAAAGCCGTATATTATCAGGTTAAACTCTTGGTATTACTAGTAATAAGAATTGGTCATCAAGGATAAAGCTCACAGAGTCATCTGTTTCAACTTGGTGGTGCATGGTAAGAGCTGAGGGCGCACATATATTATGATAACTTATCATCTCTTATTTATACTGAATGGAAGCTACCATCTATTAAAGATGATTCCTTTTGATAAATATAACATTATATTTATAAATAAGAGAAAGCTCAATGATGAAAGTTCTACACCTTATGATAAATATAACATTCACATCAATAATTTAATTTATTTTCTCGAATTTATTATAATGTATCTGTTTAGTTTTTTGAATTGCACATAAGATAAAAGAACAAAGAACATGATACATTTTCGAGTTTGGTTGCCCTTTATTGCTCATGATGATGTGGATGTATTGAAAAGAAATGAACGAAAAGCTAATTCTATGGAGGGTGAGAGGCCGAATTTGTCCTATTCGTTGTAATGGTACCTCACTTGTTTGCAGATTGCTTTTGTATGAAATCTTTCACATTCCCCATGAACAAACCAGTCTCTGGCAATCCTGGAACACCATAGAAAGAGTGGATAGCATTTGGATACTCAATCAAATATGCCTCTTTCTCACACTTCTTCAACCCCTCATAGTACCTAATTTGCCAGTCGTGTAATGGATCAAGCCCTCCAACAAACACAATTGTTGCCGGAAACTTCAACCTGGAAATATCAACTGATTTTGGCCCAAAGATATTTGAGGCTGGATGGTCTCGGTCTGACCCTTGAGGCAAAAATGCATTCCACAGCCAATCTGTACCCTTCACTGAAAGGACGGGGCCATCAACAAGTCTGATTTCGGATTCTGTTCTTTCTTCTCCGCCAAAGAAAGGCTGTATTGCTATTAGTCCTATGACCTTCATGTTTCTTAACTCATACTCACAGGCTTTGACAGTCACATGATGCGCCAGGTTGCCCCCGGCACTGTCCCCAGCGATGAAACACTGGTTTAAATTGGCATACAACGGAAAACCTTCCAAGTTGGTGTTGTTAATATCGATGAACTTTAAGACATCAAAGCCATCTTCATATTGACAGGGATATCTATACTCTGGGGACAACCGGTAGTTGACAGATATAATCACTGCTCCAGTTTGCTTAGAAAGCCTTCGACAAAGGTTATCACAGCCTACTGAACCTGCAGACATGTATGCAAAGCCTCCACCATGAAAGTAAACAATAACTGGCACATTGGTGGTGGAGGTGGAGGGGATGTAAAGGCGGAACCAGAGGTTACGGGTGGGATCAACCATGGTATCGAAGCTTTTGACACCATCGAGGGGTTGTTTGGAAGGAGGAGCTTTGAAGTCGAAGAAGTTCATGATGCGACGGTTGATGGTGCCATCGCAGCGGCGAGAGAATTTGACCCCGAAGCCAATCATGAACCTGTAGAATCGCTCTTTCCAAGACACATCTGGCAATATTGAATTTGTATTCTTGGACATTTTTGTAGAGAAATTGATACCACAAAATTCTACGTTAAATACACTTTCTGTCTGTCTCTCTCTCTCTACATATATATAGCTTTGAGCTTTGTATTTCTATGATGAGGTTCGGCTGAGGACAGAAACATATAAACGCAAAGAGCTTAGAGTGGAAGGTGGAGTGCTGGACCAAATTATATAATAAGCACCATTCAATTAGACTTATTGGTATTATTTCTACCACATCTTCTCGAAGACCATTCTCTGTTTTTTCCTATTTCCATACGAACTCGTGCATTGCATGGTGAGGCTGCTATCCTTGTATAAAGAGACAGAAGAGTGCCAACAAAGGTTTTGGTGAGTCGTCCCAACATTCTTCTTTTGTTTTTCTCTACCTAACCAATAAACTAAACAAAGAGTGAAATTTTACATAATTTTTAAATGATCATTAGTTTAAAAGATTCAATCTTTTAATTGGTAAGCCGGTAAGATTTTAATATCATAACCCACTTTTACTTTATAAAAGTGTCAACATTAAAAATTTTAAATCATGAACCACTCGTCTGAGTTACAAAATTAATCTAAAATTTTTTAAAAAATCTGGTTAAAAAAAATAGTAAAATATTACATTAATTTTATTATTACTTTTTAAATTTTAATTTGAATAACATTAAGATCAAAGGTTTTTTTCTTTAAATTTGGTAAAAGCACATCAAGAGTAGTAGATGACATTGTGAACATTGAAGAGATAAGAGTGCCAGTCATGCATATGGATAAAATGAAAACAGAGTTAAAAGAGTGAAGTTGAAGCCTGGAGATTAAACTGCTTGAAATTGTCTCGGTTTGATCGATGTACAATCAATGCAATGCAATGCATTACAGATTTTACCAAGAGAATTGAAGCAAACGATATGGAGAAAATTTTAATATATAATAAAATCACAGGGTGGGAGCCCTTTCAGCAGATCCTGCAATGACTGTGAGCAAGTTGTTGCCGAAAGGATCACTGAGATGTTTTGCAAGGTTCTCGACGGGACCTTCTCCGGTGACATAAGCTTGGAAGTAGAAACCCAGCATGGCGAACATTGCCAGTCTACCATTTTTAATCTCCTTTACCTTCAGCAGTGCAGCCTGGTCGGGATCCTTGGCAAGCCCAAGTGGGTCAAATGGACCACCAGGGTGAAGCTTGTCCTCCAAATCCTACATCATCATCAGAAGACGATCAGACTCAATTAAATTATGAAACCAATTTCCAACTTGGTGTTAATTAATCCCAAATGAGTATATACCAAGACATTAACGATTCTGTAATACTCAGCACCACCAACAAGAATGATCTCGGCAATGACAGCAACGATGAGATTGATAGGGATGTTCTTCCCGAAGTAGTTCAAGGTGTTACCGTCGAGAAGAAGAGCTCCAGTCTGTATGCAACAGGCAGCGAGTCACCCAACAAATTACAGAATAATATTAACTATATTATATGAACAATTAACAAAAGCTGAAATACATGCAAATGAATTTTAAACCTTGAACCAAACGGCTTCAGGGCCGCAGTTGGCACCAAATTTGTTGAAGGCTTCAGGGATGATGAACCCAGCAGCACCAAGCATTGCCCATCTAGCGTGTATCAACTCATATGCTTGATATCTGCACTCAAATCCCAAGCTCAACTCAGTAACAGACAAACTAATACTGCATTTTGTTTGGTAGGAAAGAGAAAAACTTACTGTACGGTGCGCGAGTCTAAGTTTAAAAAGAAGCAAAACTTACTTGGCAAAGTTTTCTGGCTTCTTGCTCAGACCAAAGGGATCGTATCCATAGCTACAAGAACGTACACATAAAAGCAGAGCAATCCGTCATAAATTTAGTCATATATAAATCATACGCTACTAGTAGTATGCTACTATACTACAACATTTTGCAGGTGGAGGTGGAACTCACTCTCCGGGAACTTCTCCGGTCAAGTATTCTGGGATCTCTGATCTGTCTAAGAGCCCTTCCGGCAAGAAGATCCTTCTGTCGGGACCTGATAATTAATATAAAATAAATGCTTGAATATTTACACATTATATGCAGCAAATCAAAGCGGAGATATGAACAATTAATTTGCTTCCACTGCACTTACCGTACCACTTGGCCAGCTCTTCATCAGCTGGGGAGACAGAAACAGTCTTTGCCTTGGCAGGTGCGGCCTTCTTCTTGGAGAAAAGAGCTACGGTCTTAAAGGAGGCAGCGTTTGATGCTGTAGGAGCCGATGACCTAGCGGCAGCGGAGAAGTTGAGAGGGTTTCCGAGCATTTCGGAGACGCCGAGGGAGGCAGCAGCGGTGGAGGCTGCCAATGAGGCCATCTTGGTGGTTGGGTTTGGCTTACAAAACTAGGAAGAAGTAGTAAAAGTGGTGGAGAACAATAGAGGGAGAGGGGAATGAATATAGTAGCCATAAGGTAGAAGTGGTGGATGTGGAGATGCCACTTAGGATTGAGGTTCACGTGTTGTGATTGGTTGGCTGTGGAACATATGATATCTGAAGCTGGAATATGATAGGATGGCCTTTCTGACGTGGCAGATCATGATGCTGACGTGGAATGCTCCTGAACCCTTTGAAGATTGCCATGTATTCTGGTTCTGGATAACATTGTCCTATCTCATTGATCCCTTTGTTTGTGTGGATGAGGGGAATGGTGAAACTCAACCATATTCTGCTATTACAATCAAACTGCTTCCCTTACAAATCAAACTCTCACTCATTCTCATTTGTTATTTTTATTATTTATTAAAATATGCTTCCGCAATGATTTTTTTTTTTATGTAGATTTTGGAATAAAATTATGGTATACACTTATATCATTCTATTCTATATCACCTTTTTAAGGCTCAAATAGAAGATTTCAAATAATTCTAAATTAATATATAACTTGCATTGAAAAGGGATGAGAGAGTAAAGGTTTGAGCATAAACGAGGGAATACTTCACCAAGTAAAGAAATGGACAATGCATAACAATTTGAAGCCTGAATCCATCCATTTGACTCAAGGGCATTCAAACCCACTTCACTAAACCAGTAGAATTAACACCTTCTAACATGCATTTACATGAAATTATTATCACTATTATTTTTTTAATGTAACTCAAAGACCCAATAGTCCTCTATGTACCCAAAATAAATATTAAATTGTTTACAAATATGGGAAGTAAATACATTTTTTACTTTTGTACCCAAATACACATACACATATACAGGGAACATTAAACCTTATATATACAAAAATGGTGTATAACTGTGCTAGCAGGTGAGATGGTGAATTTCATCCATCCACGTTTTTATGCAACCAACATGAGTCCTTTTAATCACTGACATCATACATCAAAGACAACTTCAATTCATCTTCTCCACTTGTCCATTTCCCTTGAAGCTGCTATGGCTAGCTTCTTGGTATTGATCACAAGCTCATCAATAAGAGCACCAATTTCATCCCTGATGATAAGAGAGAAAAGAAAATTGATAATCATGAATTCCTAAAATTCTGATTCACAAAAACTTTTGGTTTGCAAATTAAGGAGTCCTGCAATTTTATGATTAGAATCAACGAACTAATATTTATATTTCATTTGAATTTAATGTTCTTTTACTTTTACCAAAGAGATTATAATGATCTTTTAAAAAATTTTATTTTGATTACACTCTGATACATGTTTCTTTTACGTCCACACCCTCCTCACAAAGACAAATTTCCAACTTCATCCCCTGCTCCCAATTATCTCCAAACCAAAGTAAAACCTCTAAGCCTGTCTTCATAACCTTAAACTCCAAACACTTAAAATATTCAAAAACCTGTTTCACTAACAGAGATAATAAGTTTATAAATCAACATATTGCTCTGCTAGAAATTAGAGTAACATAGTTATTTTCCACAATCAAAAGCATGCATTTCAATCCATTTAAAAGCTTACTAGTATTGCATTTATTGACATTTTGACGAGACTAAGAGTTATTTGATAACATGGATCCTATAGAAATGAACAACTTAGAAAGATAAAACAGAAACAAAAATAAAAGGAAAATCTACTCACTGTGCAGGAAGATGCTGGTGGCCAAACAGCTTTCCGACATTAGAATATGTACGGTGCTCACCATAAGCGATGCCCCTCCCAACACCATAGCCAAATCCTAAACCAATCCCACATCCAGCACCAAAACCAAAACCAACTTGCAAGCCAGGAATTCCAGGACCAAAGCCCGCACCTAATAAGAAAAACCATTCAACGCTTTGCATATCATCATACAAGACATTGAAGTAAAATAATATCAGAATAAAAAAATAAATAAAACTGCAGCTTTCGGTCCATGCAATCTATGAATAGGAAGCACAAAAGACTCATTGGAACATAATGGTCTTAACAAATTAACAGGAGAGGGAGAAATCTAGCAGTAAAACTAGTCTTCCAACTTTCCAAAAGCACAAACGACAACCAGCATCTCTGTCTATGACAAAATAATTCTAAAATATCTAACCTTTTCAAACTAATGCAACTACTAGATTAATCAATAGGGATGTTTACTTAGACTACATCTTAGGGGTCTCTCCAAGACAAATTAAAACACGACAATTAAGAATCAAAGATAATTAACACCAATTGCTTGACCTTCAGCAACAGAAATTCTTAAACAAGGGCTTTGATCAATTAGTTACACATGCCTATACACATAATATCTCAATAGCAAAGGCTTGACAAAATGTTATTCCTCTCAAGCCGGAAGAAAGAAGCAATGGGCATTAACTCAACTGAACAGCTTGCTAAAGAGCACTGGATTTATTTAGCTTCGTAAACAAATGAGCATTACTCAAATCAACAAACCAATGATCACTGGATTTGTTCATCCATTTTTTTAAGGGTTTAAAGCATGCCACTTGGTGGTTGGTACTGGTTTTAAACCCTGACCCTGAGCAGAAGGAGTTCATGCAGTTAAAAATTTCAGTTCAAAGTTTATTTGTGTCAAGCATCGGCTAACTGTCGCTAATTTCAAACATATAACCTCTTTTTCTCAACAGGAAAGCAGGAAGGATCATTTAACACAATAAAAACAGCAACGAAAAACGAAATGAGGAGACAAATTTGTGGAAAGGGTTTTGGTGGGATTGAGTAAGGAACGAGGGGAATACCTCCAATGAGGCCGAGGCCGAAGCCGAGACCACAGCCAGCGCCGAGTCCAAAAGCAGGACCAACCTTGCCCACATCCTTGAGTTTAAGCTGCGGGAGTTTCCATATCAAACCCCTTTCCCCATCCTCCACCGCCACCGCTTCTCTTCTCCGCCTCCTGCCGTTGCCGTTGCTGTTCATTTCTATTCTTCACTATCTATCGTGTTGGGGAGTTGGAATCTCTGCCAGCTCTGGCCCTTTTACGTTGGAATCGTCTCCTTTCCTCTCCTCTCCCCTCCCCTCCGGTTCACTTCCAGTTTGGATTTTGGCAAATGGGCGGGTCAATTTTTCGGGTCCAGATTTATTGGATTTGGCCATTTGGGGCGTTATTTCGGTATTTATTTTTTATTTTAAAAATTAAATTTAAATTGAATAAAATAAATTGCATCCTTAAGTGATATCCAAGTAATCTTTTATGCTATATTTTTTCTCCAAATTCTAATTTAATTGCTTGTAAATAATGCAATATCTTTTCTTTAAAAGCTTTAATTGTTTCATTTTCACATCACTTTGTTTATTCAAGATATCTTCTTACTTTGCGCATCATTTGTAATTTTTTAAATATAATATTAAAAGTAATGTTATAGACCCGAGACTCGTAACTCAGGACCGAGATTGAACGGGTCATCGTTCGACCCGGTTCTGATAACCATACTTTATCAGCCAGAGAAATACAAATATAGAAGGAAAATATATAATGGAAGGGAAGGTGTTACTGCTTTGTTTCCATTGGTGTAAACGATGCTTTACAAGCTATGTTTAAATCCCAACATCAAACACTCATTGCACATTACAGGCCTCTTCACCTTGGATATAGAGGGGGAGAGCAAAAGGAAGAAGAAGGGGAGCCTCCTAAGCCTTTTTATAATTGCAGAAAGAGATGCTTCACAACCTACATATTTCTCGCTCGGCTTTTTTACCTCATCAATTCGAAAGCAGATGGCACGTCATGCAACGGGTGACCCTTCTGGTTTCTTTCGATGATCCTCCGTGCAAGGGGAACCTGCTTCCCAACTACAAAGATGAATGCCTTACCTTTTCCCCCTGCTCCTCTGGCAGTTCTTCCGACACGGCGTACATATTCACTTGGATCACGAGGGAAGTCAAAGAGTACAACATGATCCACACCAGCAAAGTCTATTCCACGTGATGCTCTGCCATAAATTTTAGAACATATTTTCAATGAAATGGGAAGGAGGCAGAGGCTTTATCTTCATAAAGCACAGCTAATGAAGTAGGAAAAAAAAAATAACACAAAAACACTCGATCTTTTATTTTATTTGGACAGTGGGAACACTACCTATCAGTGCAAACCAAAATCAAAGATTCTCCTCCAGGATGAGATTGGGTGAATTCCTTCATGTTTACAAGGCGTGTTTCTTGTGCCAGAGCAGCATGAAATGGTAGGACTCGCACATGAGCTCCCCTCCTATCAAAACGTTTTAATACATTCTCAACTTTTCTGCAGGTGTCAATCTGTTAATGGAGAAGGAAAATGTCAAAATAGGATGGAGTCTAAAATTAGCTTATCAAGAAAATGAAAGAGAGGTTTTCCTTCCATTCAAAATGATCATATCATACGTACCTTGTTACAGAAAACAATCGTTTTGCAAACTGGACTTTCTTCCACAAGCTTCAGAAGAGCATTCTTCTTGTTGAAGAATGCTGTATCTGGAGTTTTTAAAGTCCCTTCTCCACTGCAATCTACAAGAACCTGGACATGCAACTTTGATTTTAACATTCATTACAGAGTAATAAACATTTATTTAGTAGTTTAGCCTAATAATAATTAAAATGATAATGATAATAAAATAAAGAAACAAACTGGGTAAAAACAAACAAGCAAAGAAATGAAAACCCACCTCCTCAAGACCGGAGCTAATGTGGTGCATGCCAGGTCCCATGATCACTTTAGTATCGGGAAAAGCTTCAATCAGCTTGTTGTATATGTCTACGGGCAAAGTTGCAGTCACAAATAGATATTGTGTTATAATAGGTGAGGAATCTATTAAACTTTGCAATGCAACCTTGAAATCCTCATCCTTAAAAAGTATATCCACCTCATCAAACACAGCACTGCAATACAAGCAATTAAGTACAGCTTAGTTTTGGCACAACTATATGTTAAAATTGAGTTATGCTAGGTCTTTCGATAATAGTAATAATAATTAAACAACTGCTTTCCCTTCGCATTATCATGCTATAGATGAAGCAATTTTTAAGGAAATTCAACTTACCTTCTAAGATTTGCTAATTGCAGGAAGCCTTCTTTAATTAGGAACATGAAACGACCTGGTGTTGCTATTAAAATGTCAGCACCTTGCTCTAGATTTTCCAGTTGCGTTTTTTGTCGAAAACCACCTGTCACAACCATAGATCGAAATGGGACCCCAAATTTTGACATTGATCGACAACTACTCAAGACCTACAAAAGTCAAACCTGCATTAAGCAACTGCTATATTGCCATGGAGAGGTTCTGACAATATTGCATATACAAAATTGCATAGCTGCCAACATATTCAATTTTCAATCAAGCAAGGTGTGCTGAGCTTTCTACATGATGAATTTCTCTGGAGTCTCAAATAAGCAATTTCACTCCTTAGGTTTAACAACTTGATATCACTCCACAAGTGGAGTAACTACAGTGAAAGCTAATTCAATGGTTTGTGTAATTGCACTGTTTCCCATATATGTTGAAACAGTAGAGAAGAATTACGCCATGAGTGAACTAACAAAAAATTGTCATCGGAGAAAAGCAAACCTGTTGCAACAAGTAATTTTCAATCACCACATTTACCAAAGTCATACCCAGAGCCAATAGATACATTCAAGGATATAAAGGAAACTCATCAATCATCATCACAAATCAAATATGTATAAAAGAAAGCATTAATCATAAACCCAGTGGGCCTGTTGTCCAAAACTCTTAAGGATCCGATGATCTAACCAACCAATTGGCAAGCATATCCAATATGCATAATGCCATTATTCAATCTTGACTTTCTGATACCATAGTAAAAGTTCCATACGCAGAAGGTACTCAACCTATATCCAGAACATATTGAGAATGTAAATACCAGACTGACAAGTGACAACATAATGCATGGCTAACGTCATATTGTTTGAAGCAGCAAAGAGAAGATGACATCAAAATGAAAATAAGAAAAAATACCATGAGGCAACAGTATTGAGTGGATTCAATTGAGTGGGCACAACAGAAACTGACCTGAGAAGCCAACTCGGCAGTTGGTACAATTATAACTGCTCGAGGGCTACCCGAGGAGGACTTGCTAAACCCTTGGAGTTCTTCTTCCCTAAGATGCTGAATCACAGGTATAAGATATGCCAATGTCTTCCCTGAGCCACTTTGATCAGCTATAATGCAGCTCTGTCCCTCAAGAACAGGTCTAAAAGCCATAGCCTGCGGGAATTCAAGATTTTTATTTCCTATGCTGAATGGTTTTTGACAAAACAAAGCAATAATTTCACTAATTAATGTTGATATGATACATCCAAAAGCAAATTAAATCTTAAGACATGAGAAAACAAACTCTGTACACTGTTTATTGGACCAGTTGTCATGAAAAATTATAAATATACCTGAATATGTGAAGGGCGCACAAAAAGCTGTTCCTTTAAAGATTTAATCATGTATTCACTGCAACCCAAATCTCTAAAGGTTTTTCGACTAAAAAAGTCACCTCCCACAGACAGCTTACGATGTTTCTTTAGGAGGTCAGGTGATTTCATTTTGCGCTTATGAATGGAGCCCCCATCACCCCATCCACGTAAGTGAGCAGCAGAACCTCCACGAAATGAACCCTCTGGTTCAGCATTTTTGGGGTAAGACTCATGAGATTTATCAAGCGCTTGAATAGAATCAGCTGATAAATCAGAGTTCTCAATGTGGTTTTCCGTATCGGTACTTTGGCAAGTCTCTTTGAGTTCTTTAGATAAGAAAACCCTTGAAACACCTCTTTGACGGCTCTGTGCAACCAATTCATCATCATTGGTGCTTAGTTCTTGCTTCATCCGAGAAGTCCTCTCGACAAGGGCTTTTACTCTTTTTGCTTTAAGTCTTCCAAACCCCGCAGTCAATCTCTTTGTACCTGGCTCTGCAGAACACTTGCCAGTGACTGCCGTCACAGGTTCATCATCTGCGAAATTATGAAAGTAAAATCTTAAGGTTGAGAATCAGAGAACAAAGCAGTGCATGCCAAGAGCAACATTCAGCAATGAACAGTGTGGAAAGATAACATTTTAAAGTGATGGAATCTGGTGTATATCTAGTGGGAATAAACAGGGTACCTTACCCTGCACGTTAGAGGTGAAAAGATGAGAATAATCCAATATCACTAAAAGGGAAATGCTAGATACACATTATGAAGTTGCATTTTAATCTAAAGCAATTTCATTCTCATTGTCCACTATTAGGTCGTCAATATTCTCTGAAACAGAGATTAATTTCATCCATACTCCAAGAATAGGTAAACGAATCATCTTCAAATGGATTACTTGTCTATGGGTTGAAACATGTACTCCAAATTAGCAACCATACCTCAGTGAGTGATGTGCAAACTGAATAAGGCAGTAACAAGTTAGGTTCAAAAGGAAGGTCAGCATCACTGGGGTACCTTGAATATATGGATTCAAGGCAAATCCATTTCCATCTAAGTAAGCAAGTCCTTTCCTTCTAATTTTGCATATGCTTTTTGGTAACATAAGCTAGAATGCTATAACAAAATATTCGAAATGCTCCATTTCAATTTTGCACTAGAAAAGTTTCTAGTCAAATGTGATTGAACCGTATGCTCAATCATAAAGAATTTGAAAAAGGCACGAGGAATAACGTGATTAAAGTTTAATGGTGCAGCTTGTTTTAAGGAAAACAAGCAAAAGAGATAGCTAATTAGACGTTGAAGGATACACGAAGAGAGAGTGCGGGTGAGTAGGGCCTGGAATCAAAGACCAAAGATAGAACATTAGAAGCGGCAAAAGAACCTGGTGGATTAGGCGAGAGGCTCCAATCAGAATGAGGAGAGAGTAGGTGGTTGGGGTCAGTTCCGCCGCAAACAATGAACTGTTTGGGGTAAGCACCCGATGTTTCAATGGAGGTGCTTGTAAACCAACGTCTAACTTGCACCAAACTATGCATAGGAGGGCGCCATTTCCATCCCAATGGAGTTCCTACTGGGAACGGGATTGGGTGACCATTCGCCAACATTTGCCTCTATTTTCCCTCCAAATATCACACCGCTTCGCCCCGTCACAGGATAATAATGAACGGAAAAGATACTTCAATCGCTGCTAAATGTCCGGGAATCACATCAACAGCTAATCAATCCCCTCCGGTCCGGCCTACCTCGAGCTGGGTTTGGGCTTCAGGCTTGTAGCCGCGACATGCGGTCCAATCTGAAAATATGCTCTTAGAATTTGGACTTATGTTATTTTAAAAAATTTGTAATATATACACTAGAATTTTTAATTTAATTTTTATTTTCTTAAAAATATGGCTTTTGATATATAGAAATAGTTTTTCAATATGTTAGAAGAGTTCTTTTAATAAAATAATTATTTACTAATTACTGACACACGCTACGTTACGGTATTTCTTGCTTGACGTATAATTTAAAAATTATTTTGAATAGTTAAATAATTTCATATTATATTTCATTTATGAATCGAGTAATAAAATAATTGTTAACAACAATGCATAGATAAATGTTGTTAGTGATATTAACAATATTTTATGAGAAAAAACAGTAACTATGAATAATATCAAAACATTTTTCTATTATTCAAAGGTTTTTAATAGTAGTTTAAGTGAATTGATCGCAATAAAAAAATAGTCAAAGTGAAGAAAATGAAAAGAACCAAATTATGCAAAAATATGAAGGTAATATGTTATGTAAGACTTTGCTAGGAACTTCTATCACTACATATCATCCTACCAGTTAATATCTTATACATGTATATAGATAATTTATTACAAAATGTATGACAAATTCTACAATAAGGTCATTATTTTTGACCTTACTGTAAGCTCAATTAATAAAAACCATAATGTATAAGATTAAATTACAACCATTGATTTAAAACTGAGAAAGAAACTAGTAAACAAGTTTAACTGGTTAATAAGAAAATAAAATTAAAAAAATTAAAAAGTCAGGAAAGATAAAGACTCTCTTTGATAGAGGAGTCAGGGGAGATGAGAACTCTCCCCTACAAAATGTGTTCTCTCCTAATGGAGGAATTTTTTTTGTAATATTTTATTATAAGTTTCCTGACCAAGTTTATTTTCCTTCGTCCTAGCCGGCAATTTTGTTGGAGCAAGTTTACAATAGCAAGCCATCCCTAGTCTAAAAGTTTCCAAGACAAGAGACTCTACCTAGGGCTACTTCTAAGGCAATGCCAACAGGTATGATATATTGCTTGTTGTGGCTCATGAATTGCCTTTTGTTTTTTCTATTAAAAGAGTGTGAATTTGCATAGAGAAAGGATGTCAAAGGGATAGTTTTGTTATGACAATTCTTTGTACCATATGATCTTTAGTAAATTTGTTTTGTTTGTTGGGAAATTAAGGGCAAAAGTTGTTATAAAGGGAGGCTTAAACTTCAACCTTTTGTTTGATCAGTCATTATTATCCAACCAAATTATGTTACTTTGATCAATGCCTGAACAAGTTTACATAGTCCTTTGATTGTTCTTGCTCAGTATCAACAATTTTTAAGCAAACAAACGAATATTGAAGAACTAGAGGCAAAAATCATTATCATTAGCAAACAAAAAATATACCAAAGACTATGATAGAGGGCATCGTCCTTTGCACCACCCAATCCAAGGGGGTCTCATGTTGATTAAACCAAATAAATTCATAATTAAACATTTCATGCAAAAGTCTAACTTCTGACTAAAACTCCATGTTAGATTTACATGACTTGCATAAATATGTATTTTATTTATAAAATTCTTTTTCTCAATTAACATTTCGGTATGTATTAATACACCTTATTTATCAATTTCATCATTTTATCCTTATATTATTTTAATTTTGCTGTGGGTGTATAAGAGACTATATCGTTTCAAAACTTAGTGGCAATGGCATTGAACAAAACACTTTGCTGTTTGTATTATATGATGCCTAGCCACATCAGCAAAATTAGCACATTTTTTCCCTCTATGTTGTAGTGACTATAAGTGGCCTGTTCTCTAAAGCTAAATAGAGATGCATTTCTGTTATTGTATGTTATTCACAATAATCATATATGTGCTTAATTCACATGTAAAATTGAGAATCTAATGACTCAAGCATAACCAAAGTTAAATAACATGTAGCAAACAATGGTTTTGGATCAAACAGCCTAGATACAAGGAAACTAGAATTGCTTGAAAAGAAGTCTTCTCTTCCCCTGTTACAAATCAAATGCCTACCCAGAATTCTCTTTTCTGTGATGAGAACTAAGCACTTCATGTCATCATCGCTTCACAATCTGTGAGCAGATTCAAAATGACCCTTGATTTAATTAGACAAAACCATTTAAACCATTTCTTATTACATTAATCCATGGAATCACTGCATTTTCATCACCAAATTGACCCACTTTGTGAATTTTTCTGCAACAAATATTTTATACATTCTTTAGTACCAATTGAAATTGGACATCTCTTAGCATCTTAAAAAAATTATACATCTTTTTGGTGATTTAGCAAAGGATAAAAAATGACATAAAAGTAAAACTACTAAAGATCCCTTTGTTGTCACTTGAAAAGAATTGCTCAAATTACTATATTTTCTACTAATATTCCATTGACAAGAAGAATGTAGCACTAACTACTTGCTTTTATACATGTTGAAAAAATGATCATGTATTATTTGTGGTTCTGCTTCTGGACAGTATAAAGAGATTTGCAATTAG
The DNA here is from genome assembly GCF_002168275.2 of Theobroma umbraticum. Lineage (NCBI taxonomy): Eukaryota > Viridiplantae > Streptophyta > Magnoliopsida > Malvales > Malvaceae > Theobroma > Theobroma umbraticum. The sequence goes on from NW_018397286.1 coordinate 208,980, forward strand.
GCCATCTTCATGGCACAATCAAGAAATGATTCTTGCCTTTTACCTTTTTATTATACGAAAATGACATTGTAGTCATTCACTTTCTATGAGATTAGTAACTGTAATTTTACCATAATTAACAAAATGAGAGAAATGTCTAAGTAGCCAGAACATATATGACACGTCAAATAGAAACCAAGGTGAGGAGAGCTGATATGGGATAGTTTTTTCCTTCTTAGTTTGATTGAATTAAATTGTAAACATGATAATGCTATCTAATTCATGGTGATTTAGAAAATTTCTAAATCATTGTTACTTTCCTATATTTGAACTCACTGTTATGAGTATCATTCATATCAATAACTAGCTTATGAAAATTGATTTAAAATTTTATGGGGATAGTCTGCATTTATGAAATTTCTTTTCTTTTCTTTTCTATTAGAATTTTTTTAAAAAAATAATATGGTTTATAAGTTAACAAAAATCTGGTTGTGTTTGAACATACATTTCTATATAACTTCTTAATTTATACTTTGGTTTTTGTTATTGATGTTTGTCACAATAATTATTCAATTCATAATCCTGTTTGAGGCTGATTGTATTTAGTTTGTAATGTAATTTTACAGATATTGTTGTTAGAAAATGCGTAACAATAATAATGAGAGATGTTGAGACTATGACAAAAATTTCTTGCATGGATTTCATTTTGAAAAAAGACGAAACCATGAAAACATAGATGGCAACAAAGGCCAAGTCATTAACAAATCTTGTCATCTAAAGTGACCAAAGAATGCTTTTGTTTTTTACTAGTAAGATGCGTACATATGTTGCTGTTTTTTATGTGATATAATTGTAAGTAATAGTGTTTATTACATTGTGAAATTTATTATATATTGATGTTTATGTTGATGATTAAATTTAGTTTATAATAATTATTTTTTTCTTGACAATGAATCCATTTGTGGTGAAAACAAAAAAGACAAAAAGATGAAATTAACAAATACGGTGTATTAATATGCCCTTTTGAAATGTATAATTTTAATATAGTTTCAAATTTGAATGAATGATTATGAATAATTTCTTTATCTTAATTATCTTTTAATAGGTTAGGGGAGATATTGCAAAAATTTTTACATTTCTTTCCGATGAGAGGAAGTTAGTTTTTAAAAATTTAGCAACAGTAGATCGTTTGAGATATCGGGAGGAAAAAAAAGAATTCAATGCAAAGGTTAATAAGGTAAGTGTTATATTGATTATTTTATTATAATTTAAATATTTGAATAATATATATTTGAAGTGATATATATTTTTAATATTTTATTTAACTTACAGGTATGTCCAAACAAAGTTATTGTTTTCTTCTCAATTTTTTTAATGAATTCATTTTTACTTGGTTGTTTAATTTTTACCAATTTTATTAAAGATTTATAACTATAAAATTAGTAATGTTGGTCAAAAAGGAAAATGGTGAATGCTACAATACATTTTGTTTATTTATGACACTGATACTATTATATTATAATTTTAATGTAATGTAAGATTGCTTGGATACAGGTTGTAGTCCTTTCCGGTTCTACAAGTTATTGCAAAATATTGGTTCTAAATATAATGATTCAATTCGTAGTATGGGACTTGGAGGCTTGATTCATCTACAAGACTATAAACTAAACATGGATCTTTGTTTGTGGTTGATTGAAATTGTAGACTTAAACAAGCGGTGTTTGAAATTATATGATTATGACATTCCATTGACATCTAAGACAATGTCAATCATTATTGGTTTGTCAGTTGAGGGGACCCCTATTGCTTTTATGGAAGATAATCGTATAATTACCAGTTTATGCAATCAATTTAAAATCATTAATAATGGATTCATAAAATTTAGTGATTTCGAAAAGGAATTGCCAATGTTACACAAAGATTTGGATGAGTTCAAAGGTAAATTTTTTTTTTATGCAATAGGTTGTTTATGTTGGCTCCATTAGGTTTTGATGGTAATAAAACATTCCCATTTATCTATGTCTAACTTTTCTACTTGAGTGTGCAGGATAAAAATTAAATGTTAAATAATATATTAATCATTCAAAAGCAAATAATTTATCAAGAGCTTACTGTTAGAAACTGAGTTCAAAAACAGAAATGACTTAATCGACCAAGAAGTTATGTTAGTCGACTAAGAGCTTACTGTCAGAAACTGGGTTCAGAGATAGAGACGACTTAATTGACTAAGTAGTAATGTTAGTCAACTAAGAGCTTTCTATATGAAAATTTGAATTTGAATGCTTAAAGATAGATTAATGGCTAGAACTGCCTCCAAACTATTTTCAATGGTCAGAATCTGTTTAATAGCCATCAGAGCTAATTTTTCAAGCATATAAGGCACTCCTAAAGGCTATGAATCAATTTTGAAGGCTTCTAAGATCAAAAAGAGCTTAAAAATATCAAAAACTCTCTACATACTTTCTGTATTTCACTCCAATCTTTGTAATAGAGTTAAGCACTTCATTTTGTACCATACAAATCAAGTTAGCGATCATAGGTATTTCTTTATTTCTTTTTTTCTTGATTGCTTAGAGTATGCGAAACACTCTAAGGGGATTAATCAAGCTTGGGTTAACTTGATTGAGTGTATAGATTTTAACCTAGCCTAAGAAAAGTTAGTTTTAGGTTTTGGTTGATTTCGAAAAAAATCATTGTTAAAGATTGTGGCTGAGCTTGTGAAAAGACATTGTAAAAACTTAGTAAAAGCTAGGCAATTTCACTATTTATAGTGATTTGGTTTGAAAAATCCTTGGTTGAACAATCAAGGTAGTGGATGTAGGTCTTTGACCGAATCACTATAAATCTTTGTGTATTGTCTTCCCTGTTTTATTTTTCATTTCATTCTTTGTTAGATTATTCCTTCATCTTGCATGTAATTTCTCTTTATTGAGCTTTAACTTGCCCCCAATTAGAGGTCAAATTTAGTAAGAGCTAAGAAGTACTATTTACCTCCCTTTAACATATTTATTTGAGACCAATAAGTGATATCAGAGTTATATCTGTCATTCTCAAGGCTTAACATCTTAAGGGAAAACCAAATGGCTCTTCAAAAATCTGTAGTTGCTGAAGGACAGTCCACAAATAAACCACCTCTGTTTGATGGATCAAACTACCCCTATTGGAGCACAAGAATGTCTATTTATATAAGGGCAATAAACTATGAAATGTGGGATGTCATCACTGATGGACCCTTCATTCCTTCAACCATAAATGTAGTGACAAATGAAACGATTCCCAAGCCAAGGGTTGAATGGACTGAAGCTGAAACCAAAAGAGTCTAGACAAACTTTAAGGCAACAAACACTTTACACAGTGCCCTAATTCCTACTAAGTTTAACAAAGTGTTAAGTTGTACCATAACTAAACAAATGTGGGACAAACTTAGAATTCTCCATGATGAAATTCCTCAAGTTAAGGAGTCCAAAATAGCTTTTTTAACCCACAATTATGAGATGTTTAAGATGAAACCTGGTAAAGATATCACCAACATACTTGATAGGTTCACTAACATCACCAATAAACTCAGTTAGCTAGGCAAATCAATTCCTGAACATGAAATTGTCAAAAGACTTCTTAGAAGCCTACTAAAAAATTGGAAGTCAAAAGTGACTGCTATTCGTGAAGCCAAAGACTTAAATGTCATCACACTTGATAAAATTTATGGGTCTCTTCTCACTCATGTGCTGGAGCTTAAGGACGAGGAAGAAGAAAACAAGAGAAAAGAAAAAGAAAAGAAGAAAAGAAGAAAAGCATTGCCTTAAAAGCTAGCATTCTTGAAAAAGAATTGAACAACTTATCCTGTGATGATGATGAAGAATTGGCTATGATAGCAAGAAGATTTAGAAAACTTATGGGGCAAAGTGATAGGAGATTGGCTAAGAAAGGGTACAAAAGAGATCAAGGTTCTTTATGGAAAGCCAGAAATAAAAATGAATCCAACAAAAAAAAAGAGGTTATATGCTTTGAATGCAATAAGCTGAGACACTTCAGGTTAGAATACCCCTTACTGAAGGAAGAAACTCCTAAGAAAAATAGAAAGTAGAAGAAGGCAATGGTGGCTGCAACCTAGTCAAACAATGATGTTTCAAGCTCAAATGCTAAAGAAGAGAAAGTGGAAGAAAGAGCAAATTTATGATTGATGAGATGATGAATCTGAGGTATGTTCTGCTTCTTGTGATATTTCTATTAATGAACTTCAAGACAAATATGAATGTCTTTATGATAAGTATGAAAAACTTGCATCAAAATGTAAAGCTTTGAAAAGAAAGACTTAATCTCTTGAAAATGAATGATTTAGAAAGGGTAAAACATAATTTCTGCTCTGTTTTTGAACAAAGAAATTTACTTCAAATTGAACTAGAAAACTCAAAAACAGATTATGAAATTCTGAAATAAGAATTGAAAAATAAAACTGAAGCTTTGCAAAAAGCTATTAATGAAAATACTACTCTTAAGAATGTAAGAAATGAAACATCAAGAAGAAACACATATTTCAAGAAAAGTTCAGTTAATGTTTCTCCTAGGTGTTATATTTATGATAAACTTGGTCACCTATCTTATAATTGTTATAGAAACAGAAGCATGCAAAAAACAAAAAGGATTTGGGTTCCAAAAAGATCTTATGTAGCAGCTAACCTTTAAGGACCCATCAAGGTATGGGTATCTGTTAAGAAAAACTAAAAATCTATCTTGCAGGTTGAGCCTAACTGAAAAGACATATGTTCAAGAGCTCAACTAAAAAAGAAGTAACCATGGTACATGGACAGTGGCTGCTCAAGACACATGACTAGAAATGAAATATTGTTTGCTTAGCTGGACAAGAAAAAGGGAAGTACTGTATTATTTGGAGATGACTCAAAAGGTAAAATTCATGGTATAGGAACTATTGGTAAGAATT
>NW_018397286.1:213997-222209 GCF_002168275.2 Theobroma umbraticum
TGTGTTTATTGCCAAAATGATGTTTTTAGCGTGCAGGCTACTCGGTTAATAAACAATATGGAAATGACATCAGGGAAGAAAAATTAGTTCCTAGTACTATTTTCTTGTCAAATTTTGTAGATTTGACCAGTTCCAATTGTTGTATAAACTTACTTCGCCTTGATCAGTTGATCACTTTTAAGCCACCCCGGTTACTTATGCTATCCTCTTGTAGCATGGGTTAAAGTCTAAACAAGGTATAAAGAGGACTACCGCTCCCACAGTCTCCGTGCTTTGACTCGCTAAAGTGTTCTGAGAATTTGGAAGTATTGAGATTGGGGTTACTCTGGAATCTTGAACAACCAAAGTGGAAGCAGGAAGTTGGTAGATGCTACCTCTTGTTAAGGACATTTATCTTTTGGTTATAAATTACTTGAGGCAGCTCTTTTTGTTTTTTTATGCTTATCCCAAGGAAGAAAATACCTGAAGTTGACTTTTTTGTTTGTGCTCTATAGTAATTCGTGGGGATCTATTATCAACTTCCAATTGTTCATCGGTGTGAAGAAGATATGCTGATAGATCGGCAATAACTTTTCAGTGAACACTGCTGTTCTTGCCAATACAAATCAGAAACCAAAAAATGGAATTCGTGAATACATGATAAAATTCTTCAAATGCATTATTCCAGGTGAAAAGTCTCAATAGAGAAAAGAAACTGCTGCTGATAATGCACAAGTACAAATGATTTTATACACTTGAACATAGTGAACAGCCAATTATAAATGCAATCTTATCATGGCAAATTCAACAGTTATTTACCTACGCTTATTGCATTTCATCAACACTGAAACATGCTTTTGATCAATACACTAACTAAAACGATAATTTGGTTCCAGGAAAGAAAGAATCTGCTTCCAGATCTAAGTGGGGAAGACACTATCTGAAAGTGTCTTCCCTCACTTTCATTCTTTCTTTCCAAGAACCAACTGTATCTCTCTGCCTTTCAAGAGGGAAGAGAATATACATTCCTGGAAAGATTGCATATGAACATAAACAGAATTCTGATCAGTTGTGCAGTGGGTTTGGTCCTCCGGGTACAAGTTGATGCGTAACACCGCGAATTGCCCCGTACTTCTGGTTTCCAGACACAGGAGGAGAGCTAGCAGAAAAATGCTCTGGCAATGAAAAAGGAAACTTGGTTCTTAACTGTTGTTGTGTTTCCTGGTAGGAAGCCCAGGTGACTTGCCGACAACTAGAAAGATGGACTGTTGCTAGCATAATTGCGAATATCAGAAGTGGAAGAAAAGGACTAAGAGTTCTCATGGTCTGAAATGACTGGAAAAGGGGTATCAGGAAAACAGGACCTTCTGAGTTGGATTTCTAGGTTTGAAGTCTATATATAACGGTGATAAGGTACCAGTTTCCAATAGTCACTCCTAGTATTTAGAATGACATGAGTGCCCCTCTTTTTAATCATTGTTAGGCCCACCTTTCATAATGGATTATCACTCTTGCTTCAAATGGGATAAATTTAAAACAAAGAGCCAAGAATTTGGTGGAGTTTGATATCAGATATGAACTTCAGCTACAGATAAGTTTAAGTCGGCATGTGTAATGAATCCAGCAAGACTTCCTAAGTTTCTAAGATAATTTGTTGTAAAATGCTGGAAGGCAGATAAGGATTCTTGGCATAGATGATTAAACGTGTTTCCTATCATTTTCGAAAGTGGTAATGAAAGGACAGGTTTGATAACATTTGGCTTCAACGTGAGGTTAGTCGTCTTTAAGGGACCAGGCATTGAATAAATTGTACATTTGATTGGATATGTCAATGCCCATCTCAACTGCCAACCTCAGAAAGTGAAACTTATAGCATAATCACCTGTCCTTTCACCTTGCCCTCCAGTGAAACTACGCTGTTCCTTTGCTAGATGTACCTGAGTAACAGGAGCTTTCGAGCACCAGATTCAGAATTTTAGATGAACTACCAGCGAGCCTATTATATAAAGCATCATATCTCGTGGGGGCTACGAATCTCTATCATCAGCAAGCAGTCTTGCTGAGGTTCCAGGAACTTTGATCCCTTCTCCAATTTGGTGATGCGGTGTGGTCCTGTTTTGAATTACCTGTTGTGATCCAAAGGCTTGAGAGACAGGTTTGGAATGGAATGTGAAAATGGCTACCACCAGGGTACCTACCATAGTGGGAGCTGCATTAAAGGGAACAAGCTGGAACAGTGTGAGCCTCTTTTCGCAGCATCAGTTAACATTTGAAACATTTGCAAAATTTTCTGCGCATTGCATGAGTAGCTTACAAATTTTCTGGGCATCCACATGCTTGGCTGTTTACGGTCCATGCCAGCTTTGACTTGCGTGCTAGCATGATTGACAACTAAAACCTAATCCGTCCGCAAACATCTACAGTCAACTCAGCCTCTACATATCGAAGTCCAGAGCCAGTTAAACGTCATAAAGAACAAAAGTATCAGTAAATCGTAGCTTTGTTCCCGATTCACTGGATTGAAAGCCAACTACCTACCCACTAAGGAACAAAGTATTTTGAAAATGCATCAGATCCAGTAATGTTTACTTCAATTAATACTGGAAAATGACGGTTTAAAGGGTGATAAGATCCCAGTGTTCAACATCTATAAATGGGAAAAGTAGTATTATCAAGATTCGGCATGTTTTTTTAAGACAAAACAAATTCATTTTGTTTACCAGCTCTCAAGCAGTTAAATAAATGAATTGGCGGACGGCAGGCAGGTTTTCTTTCTTATGTCTCATATTCTCCACAGAAGCCCACTAGGCCTGGTTAGAGCTAAGTTTGTTTGAAATTCGAAAATCTAATACTTAAACCCTCCAAGTTAATTCGGCCCCAAGTTGTAAACAGCAGTAACATGACGACTCAAACATCTTTGGAATATGGGTGATTGAATGGCTTCTCACTCTGTCAGGAGTTCTTTGCTGTCATAGTTTCCTATACATCGAGCTATATATTCTCCACATGCCTTTATGCAATTCGTCATCAATGCCTAAAAGAACTCAGAAACCGCTTTTGGCCTCCTTTGCTTAAGCTAAACTCGTGATCCACCATATGAAATGCATACATGACTTACTTGACAAATTTCAAACTCAAAACACTCACCATTTATATATCGGAAAGCACTTCAAGGAAAGATTGTAAACCCTAGCTGAACAATTCAGCATGCATTGAGATTCGAGAGAAAGGGAGGACCTGTTTTAATATCTTATAATGCACCCACAGCACCTACTGATTTAGTGAACAAAGTAAGTCCGGGCTACACATCAACCAGCTCAACATCACAATTATTTGCCTGAATCCCGAAAGATTTAACATCTTGATTTATTTTTGATGAACTAAGCCAGTTTGCTAAAACAGTATTCTGCACTAAGTATTAATTGCAAACAACATTACTCCATCTCTTGCGGCATCTTCGGTAGAAAGAGTGATCACCCTTTAAAAACAGCAAGAACTAAGCCCAACCATATCACTCCTCCTTAGCATCAGCACCAGAAGATTTTTCCTCAGTTCCAGCAATTGCGCTATCAGATGGACCATCCTCAGCAGGCTTAGCATCACTTTCTGTGGCTCCTGAGGCTTCACCACTGCCAGTCTCTTCAGTTACTGGAACGGTCTTCTTGATGGTTCCAACCTTAACATACTTGCTCATGAACTTGTACTCCCAATCCTGCAAAGCCTCCAATTCGAATGGACCAAGACCAGAGATATCCCCAGTTAAATCCTTTTCTTCAAAAGACATCTTTGCAAGAGCTCTGCTAGCATCCTTTCCAGCAAACAGTGCATATGGTCCACCGGGTCCATAAAACATTCTGCAAGCGAAATTACATTCAGGTAACAGCTACGAACTTTCTAATTCAAATATGCATAATTCTTGCATATATATGATTAACCATGCCTCTTGCAAATTCTATGATCAGACAGAATTTCTGAACAAATTATGTGCAAGATCAATTGAAAAGTGATACTCAAGTATTCCTGACACATCATGCATATGTCACGGGGTCATTACCCTCTCCCATGAAAACCGGTTGTCACAGGTGTGCAGCACCCTGTTTCTTATAGCCCAGGACCTGCCCGATGTGGGAGGAGTGGACCTTTCCTCGTCACACATAGATCATGTGCAACAAAATAGCATCAAACCAGTATGGTATTACAATACGAAGTCTCAAGCCAGAAAATAAAGTATTACTAGTTGTACTGAACTTAGCCAGTTACAAATATAAATTACTCCAAAAATATGCTAGTTGATGACATTTTTGACATTGTAACTTAAATTTAAACAAACTATTTGACAATAGAAGCATAAATAAGTTAATGAAATTAATGCAAATCACATCACATAGGAATAAATGGAGAGAACTTAAGCGGCAGAAATTATTTTAGCCTTAGAAACATAAATTATTTCAGTTAAAAATGAACCAAAGCAAATTGTGCAGGAATAAAGTTCGTTGACATAATATCGACAAGTAAGGCACAACCAAGTTTGAGGCTTACCTCAAACTCTCTTTATCAATTGAGTACATATGGTGCACATGTGTGTGTGTGTTACTGTGTTAGAGCGAGAACGAGGTGACAAGGAAAACACAGGACAGGGGAGTGATCCAATCAGTACTGAAATTAAGTTTCCAACTTTTAGTTGGAGGGATACACAGTTCGCAAAACAGGCATACCTATCTCATCTTTTAGCTTAATTGAAATAGAGTTATATCGATTAAGGTACAAAAACATGTTCATATCTGTGACCATAGAAACAGGTTAAATCTCCGTATGGCAGCAAAGGGCACCATATTATTCAATTTTCATTTTTCACTCAGTCAAAACATGTGATTTAGGGTCAAAGTCTGGAAATTTAATTTAACAAGCATTATTATATTTATCTCACAACTTTAGGCACAGATCATCCATAATTAAGAAATCAATTGCAACCCATCACTGGAATTACATAGACCAATATAGCTACTTATAATTTTATCACATGGTAGCAATATCATATCCTGCTCAGTTATAACCAAAGAAAAATGAAAAGGGAAGCCTCAAATTGGATAGTTATATCCATCAACTGAAAGTTCAAAGAAACCAGGAGAGCAGCAAAAAGCTGCAACCAAGAAAGCTTACAAGTTCAACCTTTAATTAAAGCAAGTTAAAAGTAAATAAAATTGAAGAAAATATAAAATTAATTCTAGAAAACCTCAAAAGCAGTCCCTCATAGAAATAAATTAAAGCCCCAAAATTTCCATACCCAAAAAGCTAGTACCATAACAAAGCTGATTTCCTAACACAACCGTTGACCCAAAAAATTGTGAAAAGGAAAAACCCAATATCTTATCCAAGAAGAAAATCCAAAAGAAAAGAAAAAGTAGCAGCGTTATACCTGCTTTGAGAAACATCATAGATCTGGCCCTTGATGGCCATGAGGAGTGGCTTCTTTGAATCCGAACCATCATACTGCTTAAGTTCTTCCCCACTAATCTCGCCGAGCTGGACCGGAGGCGGGAGTGGCTCCATCTGCTCCTCGAAAGCCCTAGTCCGTAGATGTTGATCACCGGACGACCCAAACAGACCCGTTACGACATAGTAAATGGCCCACAACAGAGCAAGAACCGTGAAGAAAGTGGCCGGAGATAGACCCGTATACGCCGTTATGGCCTCCTTCAAAGTCTCCCATAGCTGCAAAGCCATCGCTAAGATCTTTTTTCTTTTTGTCGCCGCTCAGCGTCTTCAGTAGTTTTGGTCTCAATTGGACAGGATGGCTTTGATGGTCACCCCAATGCAATTTTCTGTCTATACATTTTATGTTCTTTTTCTCCTGCAATTTATAGTCCTAATTTATTTATTTATTTTTTTTTTAAAGAACTCCACTTTTAAAAAATTATTTCTCTTTTTTTATTATATTTCTCTTTGCTGATGTCAATATTTTATTAAATTGATCATAGCATTTATGATTATTTTAAAAAACATTTAAAATGTTAAAATTAAAAGAATAATAATTATCCTTGATTTCTTTTTAATTGTTTGTATCTATTTGGAGGCCACGGATTCCACGCCAAAAGTATATTAAATGCATTTTTCTTGAATTTTTTTTGTCTTTTTTAATCAATTAAATTACCTAATAGTCCTTAGAAATGGTGGGTCGTTCACATCTATCCTTAATTTATTTACTAGTATTTCTTTTATCAATTCGTATATTATATTATTATTAACTATTGTCTTATGTTGAATTTACTCAGTTGTCCATTTCCTTTCGGGTGAGACGACTTCGGACACCTACATTTTACTCTATTTTATTAGTGATAATTCTTTTTCCTAATTTGTTTCACCTTTAAATCTAAGAGGGAGGCTAATTAAGTCATTCGCGTTAGACAAGTTGGTGGATGGCAGGTCAAAAACATCGAGTGTGGTTATGTCCATGCCAAAAAACGTGCACTCTACCGACTTCTTTCAAAGATTTTTCTTGGCATAAGTATTGGGATTTCTAACTCAATTATTTGAATAAAAATGCGTATTTCTATCATTATATTAAATATTTAGATCCGTATACATATATTTTGGTCATTACCAACTGAAACTACATCGTTTTATTACCTGCCTTTTTAGTAATGAAACTGACAAAAGCCGAAAACGTAAGGATCAAGCAACAATATCTAAATTCTACCATCGGAAATTGGGGGCTGTGTACAGCGGCCTTAATTAAATGCGTGAATGAAATTAGGATGCTAGAGCTTGACAGCGCCCACGAGCCTCGAGGTACTTCCTACTTCCATTATTGGTTTCAGCTAGGAGGTACTTCTTACTTTCATGATCGCAACGATATATATGAACCTCACGTGATTCTGAGAATAAATATTTAAAATTTATATCATAATCAATTTATGAGATGTTTTCTTTAGATAAAATTATAAAATTCTTTAGTCAAAATGAACAATAATTTATAAATTAATATAGATTGTGGCAATTGATATTAGATTAATTTTGTGAGTATTAGTAACGTTTTTTCATGATTTTAATGGGATATACAAATATCACATGATTGTGAGTCTAAATGTTTAAATTTCACATCATTTTTAATTTGTAAAATATTTTTTTGAGATAAAATTATGAAATCAATTAATCAAAATATATAATAATTTGTGAATTCATATGGATCGTGATAATTGATATTAGATGAGTTGTGTGAATACTAATAATATATCACTAAGGATAGTAAATCCTTATTGAAGAGGATAAAATGTTTAGGGGAAGATTTCATGATTTTAGTGAAAAACAACGAATCTCACATTAATTGTATATTAAAATAAAATTAAATATTTAAAGGTCATACCATTTTTAACATAAAATCCCTTTTATGAGATAAAATTGTAAAATAAATAAATTTAAATAGACAATACGGATCCAAATGAACAATACTATACTCTTTCAACTTTTATGGATTGTGGTTTCTCTTTGGAAGAACAGAGGTTGGATAAGAGATCAGAGCTCAACCAAAAACATATGCATGCAAGGGAAGGACAAGTGGTGGAGACTGCCTCCGGATTAATTGTGCTAATTAGGGTTAGGTATAAGTTAGGCACAAGCTAGTTAAGAAGCTTGGAAAGGCATATGGCTTCCTCATCGGCCTTAGTTTGTCTTCGTAATTGTATTTATAACCTCAATAAAAATTTTGTTGTATGGATTCTGAGTTAAAGCTTAGGAAGAAAGAAGCATGAAAAGCCAAAGCAAACTTCTGTGTTGTCATATGTTGCAAATATTAGAGACTATTTCCAGCAATGAATGTGATGTTCTCAGCACTGACTTAATAGCTTTGAAATTTGATGTTTAGCAAAGTTACGAGACATGATAAGTCCATATTCAAAAGTTTCAAAGCTGAAAACAAATCTTAGGTTCAAATTCAAAGGATGAAAACAGCAGGATGCTATGTTATCAAGCTGCTAAACGACACGATCCTAGTTAGAAGGTGGAATTCATTCCCTCCCACCATTTTGGACCAGGTTCATGTTGTGTGAAAATCAGCTATAGGAATGCCTTTCTACTATTTTACAATTATTTTAAGAAGACCGAGTGTTTAAATTTGAGACAGCTAATCCAAGAATGACCATCATCTTTTGTTTTTCCTGTTTCAACAGTTAAAATATTAACTAGCACACACAAATGACACACAAACATTAACTTTCAAAAAAAAAAAAAACCACAC
>NW_018397286.1:222309-222616 GCF_002168275.2 Theobroma umbraticum
AGGCTTTAAGGTATGTTTTGATTCATATAAATGTGAAGTGATAGACATTAGTACTAATAAAGTTTAATTCATAATAAAAAGAATCAAGAATATGTATGTTATATTTCTTGAAGATCTTGAACTTAATTATGAAACATGTCTTATGGCAAATGATGGAAATGATAGCTAGTTATGGCATAAGACACTTGGACATGTAAGCATGCGTACCATTTCAAAATTGATGAGAAAGAATTTGCTTATAGGATTGCCTAAACTTATATTTAAGAATGATCAGATGTGCCATGCTTGTCAACTAGGTAAACAAGTT
>NW_018397286.1:222626-222893 GCF_002168275.2 Theobroma umbraticum
TCAAAAGCAAGAAGATGGTTTCAACTTCTAGACCTTTTGAGTTGCTGCATGTTGATTTATTTGGTCCAATGAACACAACTATCATAGGAGGCAAATCATATGGTTTTGTGATAGTTAATGACTACTCTAGGTACACTTGGGTTTACTTCCTTGCTCACAAAAATGTTGCTCTACCTACATTTGTAAGTCATTGTAAGAGGGTTCAAAATGAAAAAGGACTTGTCATTATTAGCATTAGGAGTGATCATGGAGGAGAGTTTGAAGGAG
>NW_018397286.1:222903-231598 GCF_002168275.2 Theobroma umbraticum
AAATTTTTGTAATGAAAAGGGGTTAGATCACAATTTTTCTATACTTGGAACACCTTAACAAAATGGGGTTGTGAAAGAAAAAATCAAACCTTAAAAGCAATGGCTCAAACTATGCTTTGTGAAAACAATCTACCAAAATAGTTTTAGGCAGAAACTGTCAATATAGTTGCATACATTCTTAATAGAGTATCAATAAGGGCCATGATATCAAAAATCCCATATGAATTGTACAAAGGTAGAAAATCAAATATTTCTCAATTTAGGAGTTTTGGTTGCAAATGTTTTGTATTGAATAATAGAAAACATTCTCTAGGAAAGTTTGATACTAAGAGTGATGAAGCAATATTTCTAGGATACACTTTAAACTCAAAAGCCTATAGAGTTTTTAACAAAGAACTTAACAATTGAAGAATCTACCCATGTAGTTTTTGATGAATCTAATGCCTTGTAAAAGGAAGCTCTTGTTGATGAAAATGATGTAGAGGACTTTGAAAGACAAATGGAAGAAATGAGCTTACAAAAGAAGAAAAATAGTGAAAAAAATTCACTTGGAAGATAAGCAAAACCTCCACCCTTAGAAACTCTGCAAAGAACTGAAGGTCAACACATTGATCTTCCAAAGAGCTGAAAATTTATCAAAGATCATCCACAAGAATAGATCATTGGTGATCTTTTACATGGTGGTAAAACCATAAGAGGAATTAGAGAAACATGTGAATTCTCAGCTTTCATCTCACAAATCGAGTCTAAGAACTTTGAAGAGGCAGAAAAAGAAGAAAGCTAGATATTGGTCATACAAAAAAAACTTGAACAATTTAAAAGAAAACGAGTATGGACACTAGTTTCTAAGCTAAGGAATCACCCAATTGTTGGCACAAAGTGGGTGTTCAAAAACAAAGTAGATAAGCAAGGTAATGTTATTAGAAACAAAGCTAGACTAGTGGCTCAAGGATATAACCAAGAAAGAGGCATTGACTATGATGAAACATTTGCTCCTATTGCTACGATAGAAGCCATAAGATTATTGCTTGCATTTACTGGTTTCATGAACTTCAAATTATTTTAAATGGATGTGAAAAGTGTATTTTTAAATGGTCTTATTCAAGAAGAAGTCCATGTCAAACAGCCCCCTGGATTTGAGAACTTTAAAAAATCTGATTATGTTTTCAAACTACAAAAGGCTTTATATGAACTAAAACAGGCTCCTAGAGCTTAGTATGAAAGACTTTCAAAGTTTTTAGTTGAGAAAGGGTATATTAGAGGAAGTATTGATACAACATTGTTTATTAAAAAATGCTTGAATGATTTAATTGTAGTTCAAATTTATGTAGATGATATTGTATTTGGTGCTACTAATGAGGCTTTGTGTAAGAACTTTGCTGAAGAAATGCAGGGTGAATTCGAAATGAGTATAATGGGTGAATTGAAATTCTTTCTTGACCTTCAAATCAAACAAAGTAAGAAAGGTATCTTCATTAGTCAAGAAAAATACATTGAAAACATGCTAAAAAAGTTTGACATGCTGAAACTGAAATAAATCAGCACACCAATTAGTCCTTCTATCAAGCTTGATGCAGATGAGAAAGGAAAAATTGTTGATCAAAAACTTTATAAAGGTATGATTAGATCTTTGCTCTATTTAACTACTAGCATGCCTAATATTCAATTTAGTGTATGCTTGTGTGCACGATTTCAATCTTAACCCAAAGAGTCACACTTAACTGCTGTAAAAATAATCTTTAGGTACCTTTTAGACATATAAAATTTAGAATTATGGTATCTTAGAGGAACATCCTTCAATCTTATAGGATATTCAGATGCAATCTTTGCTGGAAGCACAATAGATAGAAAGAGCACTAGTGGTATATGTCAGTTTCTAAGAGATATGCTTGTGTCCTGGTCAAGTAAGAAATAAAACTCTGTTACACTTTTCACAACTAAAGCTGAATATATTTCTTTAGGTAGTTGCTATGCTCAAATTTATGGATTAAACAACAATTAAAAGATTTTGGAGTGACTATGCATAATGTACCAATATTTTGTGATAACACAAGTACAATCAATATCTCAAAAAATCCAGTTCAGCACTCAAGAATAAAGCATATTGAAATTAGACATCATTTTATTAGAGACCATGTGCTTAAGGGAGACATTAGAAATAAGATTCATAAAGATAGGTTTAGAAAAATTGAAAATGCTCTTATCTTATGTGGGAAATTCATCAACTAGGACAGTTTCAATGAAGTTCTAGAAATTAAAAAAGAATTATTAGAATATTTCAAAGAAATGAAGATGAAGAAATTAAGTGTTTTTAAAAACAGAACCTATAGTGCCAGTCTGGTGAAAGAATTCTATGTTAAGATTGCACAGAATGAAAATAAACTAGATGATCTTGAGGAATTTGTGAATGATGGTTTGAATGTGTTTTTGAATGGAAAAGAGTTTGTGGTTACTGCCTCCGATCCGGGATAATTGTTGCATGTTGAGTGTAATATGGGAAGTTATGAAATTCCAGAAGATTATGATCCCTCATCATTATACGAAGTAATTATTGGAAAAACTGAAAGATATTCCTCTAAAAGCTATGCAAGTTTTATTAGAAGTTCACAAACTAGGATATTGCACTGCTTCATAGCTTCAATAGTTCATGAAAGAGGTGGCAGCTTTAGTTATGTGAGTCTATAGGATATGTGGATGATGCAGTTTGCATTTAATGCTTCTCCTTTTAATGTAGGAAGATTCATGATAGAAAGGATGAAAGGAAATTGTCGAGTTGACAAAATACATTTACCTTATGGAAAAATAATTACTTTTATAGCAAAGAAAAAGGGGATCTAAAGTTCCAGATATGAGATGGATCAGGTAAAGAGTAGAGATCAGGCTATTATTTGGGAAACTTGCCTAAGATGGGTTATAAGTTGTGTGGAGAAAAATTAATCAAGACTTCCAAGGATACTCAGAGGGATGAGCAAGCCACTCTTGTGCAAGCAACAACAACTCCCTTACAGATTTCAAATGAGATGATTTTAAACATAATGGTAAGGATAAATGAAAAACTCACTGATTAGTCTACTAGAATCCAAAAAATTAAAGAAAATTTGTAAAAAATGAGAAATTTGATGAAAAAAAAAAGAAAAGCATTTTCTGATCCTGTAACTGAAGGTACATCAGTAGCACAAACTGCTAAAAATCCTACATTTCGAGTTGAAGGCAATGAATCAAAATCTGGTTTAGCAAGGAAACTACACATCCTTGAACCTGAAACTGAGGAAAAAAATAGTGCAAATACATAATAGATTAGATCTCAACTGTATGAGGAAACACAAGAAGCTGAGTCCTCCCCACCAAACTCTGAGGAAGTTTTAATCATGGATGTCTTTCAACAGATGGTAAGGGAAGAGAAAGTTGAAAAGGAAGCAGCAAAAAGCAAAGCACAGAAATCAACATCTGCAAGAGCATCCCCTGAATCTGTCCATATTACAAGGAAAAATGATCAAATTGGAAAAAAAAAAGAGTATCTGCATAAGATAAAACTAAACCTACTGGCAAAGGCAGAAAGACTATGGCAACCAAGACTAAGTTCCTCAATAGGAGAATGTCCTCCAGATTAGTTAAAAAAGCCAAACCTCTAGTCAAGTCTTCTGCTCAAGATCCACTCCAAGTCTCAAACACATCTTCTTCTGACTCCCTATCACAAAAATCCTCACCTCAGACATCTCCTGAACCCTCAATATCTTTTTTGGAACAGATGAATCAACTCCCTCGAACTTTTCTTAGATTTATCCTTATTGTGTTGATGACAAAAATGGAAAGATAGTAGGTTAGGGTAGAAGTTATTTTAGGAGAGAAGGTAGAAGTAATTTAAGGGTGATTTAGAAATTTGACTTTGATGATGCTAGGTTGTTCATGACAACATATTATTTTAATTGTGATCGATTGTTGATGATATCTGAATGCTGAATTTATTTCTGTTATGCTTTTGTGTTTGATGGATTGTTAATGACTGTTGATTATGGAATGGATATGGTCTGTTGACAAGATGCTGATGATAGATAGTTACAATGTTAATAATATTCTGTCAATTTATCACTAATGTCCTGTAAGCTTGCATAAAGATACTCTGTTAAAATGTCTAAATTTATGCTTGTTACTCTTTCTAAGAGATAGAAAAAAACTTGCTGATTTGTTAAGTTGGATAGTAAAATAACTTGAAAAGATCATGCATATACTAAGGGAGAGCCCACACTCAGGGGGAGAAATTCTAATCCGGTGCAAAACAAAAATAACAAATAGACATTGTGCATTTAATCAAAGAATGTTTTATCGTCATCAAAAAAAGAGAGATTGTTGGCTCCATTAGTTTTTGATGATAATAAAACATTCTCTTTATCTACATCTAACTTTTCTACTTGAGTGTGCAGGACAAAACTTAAATATTAAATAATTTATTAATCATTCAAAAGCAAATATCAAAACTCATAAGAATAAGAAGATACAATTGACCAATAAAACAGAAACCTCTTAGTTGTATAATCAATGGAGTTAATTGAATAAAACTCAAAAGAGAAGTTGGCGAGTTAGAGCAGATTAGGAAACAGAGAACACTTAATCCACTAAGAAGTTTTGTTAGTCGACTAAGAGCTTACTACCAGAAACTAGGTTCAGAGATAGAAACAACTTAATCGACAAAGAAGTTATGTTAGTCGACTAAGAGCCTATTACCAGAAACTGGGTTCAGAGATAGAGACAACTTAATCAACTAAGTAGCAATGTTAGTCGACTAAGAGCATTCTGTCTGAAAATTTGAATTTGAACGCTTGAAGATAGATTAACGGCTAGAACTATCTCCAAACTGTTTCCAATAGTTAGAATCTGTCTAACAGCCATTAGAGCTAATTTTCCAAGCATATAAGGCACTCCCAAAGGCCATGAATCAGTTATGAAGGCTTTTAAGATTAAAAGGAACTCAAAAATACCAAAAACTCTCTGCATACTTTCTGCACTTCACTCCAATCTTTGTAATAGAGTCAAGCACTTCATCTTGTACCATTTAGATCAAGTTAGCGACCATAGGTATTTTTTTTTCTCTTTGATTGCTTAGAGTAAGCGAGACACTCTAAGGGGATTAATCAAGCTTGGATTAGCTTAATTGAGTGTATAGGTTCTAACACAGCCTAAGAAAAGTTAGTTTTGGGTTTTAGTTGATCCCAAAAAAAAAATCATTGTTAAAGGTTGTGGCTAAGCCTGTGAAAAGCCATTGTAAAAGCTTGATGAAAGCTTGAGACTTTCACCATTTATAGTGATTTGGTTTGAAAAATCCTTCATTAAACAATCAAGGTAATAGATGTAGGTATTTGATCGAATCATTATAAATCTTTGTGTATTGTCTTCCTTGTTTTATTTTTCATTTCATTCTTTGTTAGATTGTTCCTTCATCTTGCATTTAATTTCTCTTCATTGAGCTTTACTTGCCCCCAATTAGAGGTCAAATTTAGTAAGAGTCAAAAAGTGCTATTCACCCCCTCTAGCACATTTATTTGGGACCAACAATTTACTTTTCCCATCAACATCTATCTATACATCAAAAAATACATATCTTGCCTACATAATATAAGTTGTAATACAACTATGAACTTATCGAAGCATGTGTATGAAATACTGTTATTGGGAATATCAAATTTTCACAATAGGATGAAGTAGAAGGACGAAAAAACAACATGGTTATGTGGATGTGTTTTGATTTTTTAAGTTAGGTGCTTAAATAATTTTTTTTTACATCGTGTTATGGTATTGTATTTTTCATGAAAAATTTATTTTGGATATTGTATTTTTTTCCTTTTATGATATTTGTACAGATAATTTTTTTGGATCATATATCTGGTGCACGATTTGATAGTAAATATGATCAATATTTTTTACCTCGGATCGCTGCATGGAACCAAGAAAAGATTGATGGATGGTTGACCCGTATCAAAAATTTTAACGATCCAAAAAATATTCAGTCAATGTGATTAATATTTTTTATAATAAAAGTTTATATACTTTAGTGTAAATATTCTCTCATATTGAGAAATATATATATATATATATATATATATTGGTTGAATCTGTAGGCATATATCATCACACCAACTATGGACATGAAGTGAGAGAGAAAGTTGTCATTTGATGCTCATTTATCCTTTCAAATCAAAGTATGCATTTATAACTTTAATTTGCATTGTTATAATTGTCATTTACTATAATTAAAATGCTGTATCTCATTTTTGTAGGATATATGTATATGTGTTGATAATAAAGAGGAATTAAAGAGTGAAATTAAGAGTTTGAAGTATGAAATTGACAAATTGAAGGGATTGTTGGAGTATGATAAAAATAATTAAAAACTGAAAGAAAAAGAAAAAGCAGTAGGAGAATGAGAGTCGAAGTGTGAATTGAAAAGTGAAGATTGTTGGAGTATGATAAAATAGTTAAAAGCAGAAAATGGAAAACAATGGGAGTATAAGAGTTTGAAATGTGAAATTGAAAAGTTGAAAAAATTATTGGGGTATGATAAAAATAATTAAAAGCTGAAAGAAAAAGAGAAGCAATAGGAGTATATGTTTTGTTAGCTTAAAAAATGATATAGCGACAATAAAGGCTGATATTGAAGCTATTCGATTTAAAGAGTTTTGTGTGCCCAAATTTGTTTGCACTGCATCACATGGTGGTAATCCTATAAGAGATGAACATACAAGAGAAGAACCTTTATGTAAGGTAGATGGTTCAAATTATAGTTAATCCAAGGCACCAATAGCCAAGGAAAGAGGATCTAATATTGTTTTATCTTATGATAACTTGAAAAACTATAATACTATTCAGGATTTTCCCAACGAATCACCTAAAGAGTTCCCAAAGGAATTGACTTTTTATCATCTATCAACAGAAAATGATAAATGTTTTTCATCTTCATACCCTACTTTGAAGAAAAATATGTCATCTCCAACTACTCCTATGAAAGACAAATTACAGAGATATATAGTTAGAAAGAAAAATATAAAGGTATGAATATAAATTACTAATTATGTATTTTAGTTGAATGATATGCATGAATTATTTGCTAACAAAGTGTTTTGCAAAGAATATTTGTTTTAAATAGTTTATTCAAAATTCACTACAAAATGTTAATAATTCTTATAGGCCTTAGAAAATGTTGAAATAGTTTCAATTCGTTCCAGCGAAGGTGATAAAGAGTATCTACTGGATGCAACATCCTTTACTCCTACATTGGTGAATAAAGAATATTTCCCATATCAAATCCCTAATGTTAAGGAGAAAGTGCATAAAAATACAATTAAGAAGTCTAAGTCAAAGGTATTGAGATAATAACATTTTTCCTATTTTGTTAATTTTTTTTGGATACTAATGTTGTATGAAATTTATATTATTATAAAGGTTTGTCCACGAAGTCTAAGTGTTTCATCACCTTATAAACTACTTGATGATTTAAACGATATATGCAACTATGTGTGGAATAAACATTCAAACAAGTAGTTTTAATAGTTTTTTCATATTTTGTTTTTTTAAAATAAAAACTACTAATTAATTATTTCTTAATGTATTGAGGAAAAAATTGTTGATTTCATTTATACATATGCAATTAGGACTGAGACGATGACATTGGAACCAAGGAAATGGCTTGATGATACAGTAAGTTAAATTCTTCATCATGGTTTAATTATATATATGGGCATGTTTGCAGTTTTTCTCAATTTTTGACTAAAAAAAAAATGGTTGAATGTAATTAATATGGTAGGTTATGCATGCATGCTAAACACCAAGGAAGAATCAAACCCTTGGATAAGATGGTATATGTCATGTTTTATTTTGGTAAGATATTAATTTCATTAATATTTTTATCAAATATATTATAATTTTTTTAATTATTTTAATTACATAATTTAATTAATTATGTATGCTAGCAATATGTATGATGGTTTTTCTAATGCAATAGGCTTGTATCCTACGCAATCCAGTAACTGACTTTAAAGATTTAAACCAGTGAGGTCTCCAGCCATACACGAGTTCCATACAAAATTGTGAAATGGTAACATAAATTTGTTCAATATTTATTTTTATGTTTTGTAGTGGTTTGGTCCAATACAAGTTTTTATAATATTGAACTTGGATTTTATTATGCTGGCTAATATTATTGATCAAAATTTGGATACATACATTATGAAAATTGTGAATTGGCATGGGGTGGTGTTGATAGATGTCTTCAATGATTTATTGATGTTGTTTTATTTTGTGTATAGACTTTAATATTGATTTACGGATTGTGTGTGGATAAGGGTATAGGTTTTTTATATTTAAGTTCGATGGTTGTAAAGTTGGGAGTTAGGTAAGTTTTTGTTTGTTTATATATTGTATTGGAGGGGTATACCTTGATGGCTTTTATGGGCATATGATCCAATAGATCAGAGGCACTTCTTTTGTAATGTTAAGAGAATTTCTTTATTCTATCTTATTTAATGGACGCAGTATTATAATTTTAAAAAAATAAATTGTATATACATAAGTTTATTGTAGTATAATGATAAATATTTAATAAAAATAATTTTAATTCATGTAATTGTTTTTTAATTATTTTAAATTTTATATTACGTATTTTTCAGATCTTTGTGCCAATGAATGACAGTAATATGCATTGGTA
>NW_018397286.1:231608-237665 GCF_002168275.2 Theobroma umbraticum
TTATACTTAAAAGAGAAGGTTATTAATGTGTTCGACCCTTTACCATTATCCGATGGTGAAACCAGAAGATTGAATGTGATAAAAAAAATAGTAAACAATCAATTTAACACAAGGTCTTAATTTACATGAATAAATTATATAAATTGTATGATTTTTTCGTATATATATATTTTAAATTTATGCTGGCTGCATATTTGAAACGCTTTTCAAGGGAACTTTATTTGCCAGTAAAGAAACCCATTGGGAAATTGTTGTCCCCAATGATGTTCCATCACAGTCAAACAGGCAAATGCATAATAAAATATTTGATTTTATTAAATTATGACAACAATTTATTAAAACATATATCTTAATTTGATCCTTAAATTTTATAATTTTTACAGCTATGATTGTGGCATATATGTATGCAAGTTTATGCAAACTGTGCACCTAGTACCTACTATGCAGTGGTAAGTCCCTTACGTTTCATTTCATACTCAATAAATTTTTTTTTAATATTATTTGCTTTTGCAGTGTGTAAAAGAATTGAATCGGTCTCTTTTGTTGGCTTACCTTGCCAAGCACCCTAATAACAAAAATCATTCAGTGGTGATGAATGCTGTAATGTCTCACTCCTACAGCAGTTACCAGCGCACAAGTCATGTAGGCATGCCCACACAACTCGACAAGCCTTCCAAACATATTACTCTCACCAGCTAAATTCTTTCCTTTGCCATTTAATAACAATGTGATAACTCTATTATATAGAGTTATTTTGACTCATTTTGGGAGCTTAAGTAGCTAGATCTTTGAGATTTTTGTTCGAATTTTAGCATTATAGGTGTTTTTTTAGTTTAAGTTTGATTATTTGTTAAGTGATTAATTTAAGTTATTTTATTAAATTTTAGGTTATTTTATTTTAATTACTTTAAGATAGTTATTGCTAATTTCTCATATGGCTTTTGTAGGAAATTGATGAAAAAAGACTCATTTGATGAAAATCAGTGCAAGTATGGTGATAGCTTCATTCATATTTCAATATTTTGACCATATCTCTTTCTAAAAAATCCAAATGAGGTGATTCTTTACCAATAAAATTATAGAAAAGAAGGAAAACAATTTTTATGTTCACCAATTGGCCAGTTATGATTGGATCATGGTCAAAACATTGTCAATTCGGACCACTGCAGCAGGATGTAAAGACTGAACATGATGCAGTTATGTGAGCATCTTTCAATCCAGAAGTCCAATTGATGTGATTTTAATCCATTGGAAAGTTAAGAGACAGGGATAAAACTTTTATGTTTACTACTTTGCCCAGTTCTTAACATATCAGGGTGAAACTCATGTTTGAAGTTGATAGACTGCCACAGTGCTGGGAGAACAAGGCTGCAGCGTTGATGAAAGAAAGCACACATACAAAATTCCAGAGAGCTCAGCCTGCAGCGCTGAGCGCAGCGCTGCGCGACTTCCCTAAAAAATAAAGGACATTAACGGATTTCGAAAATTAGGTTATTTGGAGCCTATTTAAGGAGACTTTTTCAGAGATTTTTGAGGCAGCAAGAGAGGCAGCAAAGGAGGCAGCAAGAAACTATTCTGGAAATTTGGAGCCAAGAACAAAGCAAGGAAACAAGAGAATTGGAGAAGAATCAAGATCATACATCTCTAACTATTAGTTTCTCTCTTACCTTTGTGTTTTTTTCTTATTTCTTTGACTTGGATTCATGGCTAAATTTCTTTGGATATTGTCTTTATTAGATATATGAACTAATTTATTTTTCTAGGATTGCAATGAACTCACATGCAATCTAGATTTTTAATCACTTTCTTGCTTATTTTCAATGGGATTTGAATTGTTTTATCCAATTTGTTCTTAATGCTTTTAATTGCATGGCCACAATTAAATTGATCTAGAAACCTAAACAACTTGGAAAGAGAGTTTAGTGTAGACTAAAATTGGGATAGCATATGATCATATTAAGTGATTTGCGTATAGGATAGGGATATACCT
Source organism: Theobroma umbraticum (assembly GCF_002168275.2). Classification (NCBI taxonomy): domain Eukaryota; kingdom Viridiplantae; phylum Streptophyta; class Magnoliopsida; order Malvales; family Malvaceae; genus Theobroma; species Theobroma umbraticum. The sequence goes on from NW_018397286.1 coordinate 233,599, forward strand.
ATAGCCATATGTAGCCAAATTAGAGCCTGAACTTAATGAGTTTGTTTTAATTTCAATTCACATAGGGATATAGTGTTTTGGTTAAAATAGATATTTTATAAGATGAGTTGGGAACTTATAAATAATTAGGACTCTAGGTTAGCAATTCAAACCATTGAGATAAGTTAAGGAGAGAGGTAAGATTTAGATGAAGTGTGAGGGATTATGTAATCCTAAGCTTGTTTGATTTGATATTATTTGAGTATTATTATTTTGATTTTTCTTAATTAATTCTGCTATAACTTAGTTTGATTTGATATTATTTTGATATGTTTGGATAAGATTAATTTGCAATAATTTTAGTACTTAGTAAATCTTTAGATCAATTCCCTGCGGGATCGATACTCTACTTGCTAATATACTATCTATTCGATACGTATACTTGCGTGGTAAAATTTTAACTGACACAATGCTATATAACCAGAATTTCAAATTTTATTCTTACAGACTCATAATAATTCTTAACAAGAGATTTAAAATATATGTACAACATATCTTAAAATGTAAACTTTCAAACATTACACCGTTTAAATTTAATCAATAGTATCCAAGGGCTTCGACCCAAATAAATTTTATAATACATCGCTTTATTTAAAAATAGGAGACAACTTGACATCTATATAGAGGAGTGACACAAGGGTAAGGCTAGGAGACACCAATTACCTACATAGCGAACTGAAGTCCTCTCACCACTATTGCTCTCCACAGTTTACTTATCTGCCATATCAACTAATTGGGGTGAGCCTTTCATACTCAATGAGTGGACAGGAAAAGGAAACAAGCATGACGTTAAAGCTTTTAACAAAGCATAATAATAATAATATATGTGTTTGGTGAGATAAACTATGCATAGAATTAATAGATTATATGCAAATCAATAAAAAATGCTTAAATTTAAATCTCAAAATTTTTAATCACATTTGTAGTGTAAAAATCTCATGCTCGATAAAATCAATTAACCATGGCAATCTTAAACAATATAATTTTCCGAATGTCGTGTAAACTGATAAATTAAAGCCATGGTTTTCTCAAACAAATAAAATAATAATGCCATGCTCAATTAATAAAAACGTATCAAATAGGGTATCCTCGGGTAGGTCTAATATAGCCCATAGGCTCTCTCTCGGATATCAATAACATCAACACCTACTCGTGGGAACTCCCCATGACACCAAATATAAGTCAGGGCTTCAAGTCCCCCTTTACCTACTTGTGGGAACTTCCTACTCTACCGAATATAAGTCGGGGCTTTAGGTCTCCCTTTTCCTACTCGTGGGAACTCCCCATGCCACCAAATATGAGTCAGGGCTTCAAGTCCCCTTTTATTATCAATTATCAATCATCAATAATCACTACTTTGTGCACAAAGACCACACAAATCTGGTGTGGTAACAGGACCTATACCCATAAGGTTTACCCCCAAAGACAAACCAATGGAATTTCAATTGCACATAATCAATTCAATCATAAGCTGATAAAGCATATGTACATGTTTAAATCATGAATGCCATGAGTGATATAAAAACAAGTTCATCATAAAATTAATGAACATTTAAATACCAAGTTGGCGTTCAAAAATCAATGAGCATGGCTTAGTTAAAATATTTCACATATGCAACATGAAAATTGCCACCAAGGCAAATTAGAAAACTCATTAACAACCACTCTAGGGCCTTTATACGGGAGTGTAATACATACAATTTTGAATGTTTCAAAATAGAGTATAAAATCTCATCATGTTTCAAAGGCTTGTTTCCCATTTGTAAACAGCTTAATGGTTTTGATATGCCCACGAAAACGACACGTATAAAACGAGCTTAATAATCATTCCTAATCACTAACAGCTCATAGAACCCAATTACAATCCAAATATAAACATCGGAACTCAATGTAATTGAATAATATATAAATAGTGGGTATATCTAACATATTTAATATATAATATTCACCATTCAATAAATACTTTAAAAAAAAAAAGAATTGCCCACTCACCTGGTTGGTGGAAATTCTCACCAATAACACTAACTGTTCCTTTAACCCTTTTGAAATTTTCACTAAGAAATTTCTAGCAAGTTTTCAAAGCCTCTTATCCGAATCTTTGATAGTTCAACCTTTGTTTCCAAGCTTCTAATCATTTTCTAGCAGCGTAGTTCTCTGCTTTGTCCAACTTCCTTTTAAGGTTTCAATTCATCTTCTCAACAACCTTCAACATTTTTCTAAGGCTGGATCTGCATATCAATTCACACAACATACAAGCTTAATTTTAACTATTTCCGACTAACTTCTAAGTAGCATTTCAGCATTAAAACCACATCACTTAACCATATCTATTTTTGTTTTATTTATTTATTTTTACCTTTAAGAACCAAATAACTATTTTTAGCATTCATCATGAATGCATGTAAATATCTAAAATTTAATTTAATTTATTATTATTATTAGTATTTGGTGCAACCTCCCCTATACATGTGGCAACTGTATGTATATTCTTTTAACCATGCATTGGTCACTTTTACTCCTTGTGTTTTGCATGGTCAAGTCGTCTTTAGCATGTATACTTGTGAATGCTTTAATTAATTAACTCTATATATTTTTATCTATATATATACATGCATTATCCCTATGTATTCACTTATATATTTCTTGCACGTGTACATATATCTAAACACATATTTAAGTGCTCACATGCACTCTGTAATTTTAGTTCTTTACATGCATGTGTAACATTCTTTCTCCTACTCATGCTAAGATCTCCCTTTTTGTCCCTCTAAGCATGCACATTTCACCGACCTTCTATTATTTTAAAATATTATGTATCCCCTGTAATTGCTATTTATACACAAATCTCCCCCACTTGGACCAAACTAAATATCATAAAGTCTCCTATTCATATTTAAGTATTAATTTGATCTTTTCCTTATTTTAATATTATTTTAATGTTATTTTATTATTTTAGTATTAAACTTTTTTTTTGTACACCTTTTCATTCACTTCTCGATGCTTTCCCACACCTTATTCATTACACATAATTCATCTTAATTGGAAAAATATCTCCATTAAATTAACAAATGCTATTCATAATGGTTTGCATAATAAGAACATTGATTATGATGCAATCAGAAAATATGAAAGGAGATCAAAAAAATGACTTTAAGCTTATGTTTCATTTATTAATGTATAAATTATTCATCAATAATAATTTTTTTTCATTATTTGACTTTGTTGTTGTATTAATAGTTCGATAAAGTTTTAATGTTATTAGAAGAGGTCATTAGTACATGCATTTTTATAATATTATTAAATTGAAATTGTTTTATTATTTTTCAGTTTTATAAATTTACAAGTGGTATTTCTTTCATTGATGAAAGAAAATCACTAAAGAGTTAATATCAACCCATTATATATATATATATATATATATGTATATATAGATACAAATTTTGAAACATAAAGCGGTGTTTTTTCTGTTGGGAAGGCTTTCAAATTGGTGATAGGGGGACAGCGCTGCAACATTGGGAGTGTGGCACTGCAGCGCTGAATATTCTAGTGCCAACTTAATGACTACAATATTATGGTTTAAATAATGGAGGAATCATTGAATTTTGGGAGGAGAGGGATCCTTCCAGAAAAGTTGTTGTATGACAAGTTTAATCGAGTCAAAGAAGCCAGAGATGTCAAGCTTTACAGGATTGCCCTTGAAAGATGGTTGTGTGACAAATCAAGTGACTCCAACAGTTGCAAGTTCCAATTTTCTCAGCAAGACTCTTGCTTAGGAAATTACTTGACAAATTCAAGATGCGTAGTGCTGAAAGGCTTGTGATCTCATAAGGGATTTCTCTTGCAAGGTAATTCCCTGAAAGGTCAATGCAATTCACATTTGCCTCAACACTGCTATATTCGAGATCTTTTCCTCTTGTTACCACCTTTATTAGCCCTTCAAATACCTCGTTGCTCTTACCATGGACTAGTGCTGTCAAATTACCAATACACTTGGGTACGGGCCTTTGAAATTTTGTTGTGGGAAAGAT
>NW_018397286.1:237675-237982 GCF_002168275.2 Theobroma umbraticum
AAAATTTTGAAGGTTACAGAACTAGTTAGGTATCGGTCCACTGATAAAGTTTGAGCTGAGATGAAGCATGAAAAAGGAAGATAATTTTTCTACCCAGCAAGGTGTACTCCCCGAAAATTTATTCCCTCCAAGGTCCATACTTGTTAAACCAGAGCAATTTAGATTTCTATGCGCTGATGCTACTGCCTTGTGGAAATGGTGCTCATTTATACTATCCAAGTTGATGGCATAGCTTCTTTAAAGGATCCTGCTAGCATAGTAACATTTCACTATCTTCAAACAATGAATTTTAACCCTTATCATAGCC
>NW_018397286.1:237992-238566 GCF_002168275.2 Theobroma umbraticum
AAATATACAATTACGCACAACATCCTTAAAACTTGATTACTGTCCATGTAAACATAAGATTTCATTCCTATCCATCAAAGTTCCAATGGTGGCACATAGCTTCAAAAGACATTGGGAGTTACACAATACATTTGAAGTAGCCAAAAAGGTTACATTTTTAGCTCAATTGTTACAAGAGTTTAGTATAAAAAAAATAAGAAATCAGTTTTCACATAAGAAAATGGCAAATTGGTACATCAAGTGTTTTCCAAAGCATAGGATCACAACAAGCCATTTGCCATGAACTGTAGACATTAACAATGCCTGACGTTAACTGAAAGATGTCAAAAGACTAGAAGATCTTCACCAAGACATTAGGTAGCGTTTGGTATGAGAGAAGTGGGAGCACATTCCTTGCAATGTGCTCAATTAAATTACATTGCAATGTTTATTTTGTAATAGACCACTATAATGTAAGATTGCAATGCAATCATATTACAGCCAACGGATGTAATGTGATTGCAGTCCAAAACCAATGCCATCATATTACATTGCACTTTGCAATGTTCTTAAAGATATTTTTACCCTTCAACTT
>NW_018397286.1:238576-242886 GCF_002168275.2 Theobroma umbraticum
TTAAAAATATTTTATAATGTTATAATTAAAACAAAAAATATTAAAATAAAATATATATTATAAAAATCAAAAATTAAAATAAAATATAATATAAAAAATTAAAATTTATATAATATATGGAAAAGTAATTAAAATAAAATATATAATATAAAAATTATATTAAAGAAATGAAAATAAAATATATAAGATTATAATAATAAATGAAAATAAAATATATGACATTAAAAATATATTTAAGAGATGATATTATATAAAAATTGATAATAAAAAATATAAATATAATGAATTTGTATTTTTATAACTAAGGGTAATTTTAAAAATTAACATTACATTCCCAGCAAAGTACTTGTAAATCAAATAGTGTAATGTTATCTTCCTTATATTTTAATCATTATTTTGCTTATATACCAAACACTGTAATGTTATTTTTCCTGCAATCATATTACCTGCAACCATATTACTTGCAATCACATTCCTTATAGTCAAATTGCATTGTAAAGTACCAAACGCCACCTTAGTGTCGAAGTCCTCCCATCTCCTAGCAAGAGAGTCACTTTCTTCCATTCCACAAGTTTCCAATATCTCCAAAGAGTTTCACAGCATCATCAAGCCTACATAGACATGCATTATAAAAGGTTATTCTATTATATATAACTCATATGGATGATGATATGAAACAATCAGCGCATAGAAATCTAAATCTGATCCTCAGAATATCATCAAGGGAGCTACATCACCTATTGAAAGCCAAGGATTATAAAAATTGTGTTTAGAAGCATTATAAACCGATTGTCTTGATGTTTTCCCAAATGAAGTCAAAGTCCAAAAAATGGAAAGATACTCCTAGCTAATTCCAGGCAATAAATTTCAAAATCATATGGAGAAGATAAAAAGGAAGCGAATATCCCTAGTCCAAGATTTCCATTTAAAGATGCCTAGCTATGATAAGATACGAAGATTCAAAATGCGATTAAACAAGTATGCACATGTGACCAACCACGAATCAAAATGTGGTCCAAACTTTTTCCTATCATGTCAGAAAGCAGAATATATACATAAGAGAATGCATTTTATTCACACAAGTACAAGCACATATGTATAGGACAACACTAGTAAGTAAAGGCCTGACCGTAATGTGCTTCAAAAACTTCATGTCCCTTGTCTTTCATCCACACTTCATGAGGTTATCAATCAATTGGACTCATGTGGGAAAATGGACCATAAGTTGGCAGTGTCTAAATATTTTAAAATTACCATTTCATCCAAAAAAATCTTAAATGTCCAAATTTAATGATACATTTGAAGGTATTCATGAATTGATACCACATATTGGCCTTCTATAAAAGTATAAATAAATCAATTGTCATGTTAATGATAAATGTCATTTCTTAACATAAATACAAAACAGAAGTAAAACCTCCAGGGTTATCTACATTCAATCGCCATTGTAATACCAAGAAATCCTACATAACCAAACAGCTAATATCACATCATCCCCGATGACCTTACCTAAATAATGGATCTTGGCTTTTGAGCTAGGGAATCAAGATTCTATATCCTACAAATGTCTCCCTATTATCTGTTCACATCCTAGCCCCATTCTCAATAATTAAGCGCAATACCACTTGTAAATTTACATTTTATATGTTTTTTGCCTTTTTCTCCCACCTTGCAACTTCAACCTACCCCAAATAGTAAACTAATAGAACAAGAAAACAAGGTTAGAATAAACAAACTATTGTACTTTTATTTTCCAACCAGAATGTATGATACCTGTATCAACAAATAAATTCAACGAGGTAGAAAACGAGTATGATAAAAAGAATCCCAACCTCATTGTCATTTTATGCATTATTCTGCCTGTATTAAAACAAAATAGATAATAAATAAAACAAATATGTAATAATTATCATCATTAGTCGTTTAATAATAATAAATGTTATATTATTATACCTTTGATAAATCATATACATCAACATCATTATCATCAAGAAGGCAACTGCTTGAGTCCAAACTACGAGATGTTAGCTTTAGTTGTGGACATTTATTCCTTATGTGACCTTCCATTATGCAATAACCATATTTTCGTGGCTTTTTTTTCCTTTCACTTTTAGGTCTAACTTCGCCCTTAACTTTCACTCTAGGAGGATCATAAACATGTTCTGTCAAATTAGAAATTCCATCTATATTGACTTTGCACATCTCTTCATATCATCTTGTTAAACTAGCTATTTCACTCCTCACTTTGTTAAATATCTCAGCGAATTGAGAAGCAACATGACATAACCTATTATAGTGAAAGCTTAGAGAAGCGTACCGTAGCATCTTCTGGTACTTAGGATCAACATTATCGTCCACAACTGTAGGTGCATCATCTTTGGTATTTTTTGTCCATCTTTTCATTATGAGATTCAAAGGGATCCTATTTAGTTGCTCTAAAATCATCACATGAATGATATGTGGACATGGTATACCATTTGTTTCAAATTTAAGACATAAGCATTTTATATTTTCATCATATACATGAAACTCCACACGTATTTGCTCAGAAAGATCTCCATACTTCATCAAATAGTACACCCGTATAGATGGCTCATCATCAATGCGACATTCATGATAATACAATTGTTGTAAACGCATTTCATCTATAAACTTTTTGTATGTTCTTCTTGCATAAACACTTGCAGCATGCTTTTCAATATCTTTGAAAATTTAGCTAGAAACTGGCTCTATATGGATGGATATGTAATCTTCACTAATCTCATTATTTCGAATATTTTTAATTCCATCTTCAATTACTCTAACAAACTCCAATAATGTCTTTCTCTCTTTTGTAAGAAAAGATATAAAAGAATTCAAACCTTCGCAATAAGATGTACTCGTAATTATTCCAAAAAAATGGCCACTCAAGTGTGATTGGGCCCACATATGCTTCTTTTTATACATCTCATCTATCCATTGATGTCTTTGTAATGCAAACTTTTTTACCATATCTTTCCATTCTCTTTCAAACTTATCAATTATCCACCAAAATTTCATGCAAGCTTTAAAATGCTAAACAAATCCAAGTAGTAGTACGTTTGCTTAGGCATTACGAGCAAGATGCCAAGAGCATAGCTTGTGTCGTACTCCAGGGAACACCATTTTCAATGCCTTTCTCATAGCTCGATCCCCATCTGTAACCACAAATATTGGCTTTTTGTTCATCATACATTCTAAAAATGTGGTCAAAACCCAAATGTAGCTTTCAGCATCTTCATTTGTCAATAATGTTAATGCAACAATGGTGGTCATATGATGATAGTTCACACCAATGAAAACCAAAAGAGGCACATTAAATGTGTTTTTCTTATAAGTTGCGTCAAATGCCAAAACATCATCGAAACAAGCATAATCTGATCTTGATATAGAATCAGCCCAAAATAAATTCTTCAGTTTGTTATCATCATAAGTTGTGTGCTTCTTATAGAATCCATTATCTTTTTCTCTTTTCACTCTAAAATATAATAACGTCGCTTGAACATCACCATCATTTATTTCAGCATGTTTTTCGACTGCCACACGATTATAAAAATCTTTACGAGTAAAACTAACATTTTGAATGGCCTCCGCTTGAGCTGCAAAGCATTCATCACTTGACATGTTTTGATACTTGCAACTTTCATAGCTTTTGCTTCACAGACATCGGCTACTTTAATATGGCTATTTGAAAGAATGAAACATATTTGAGCGGGATTTACCATCGGATGATTATGTTCAAGTTCACAATGTGAAACATACAATTTTCTTGTATCTTTGTTTAGAATGACCCGAATGTTAGCCTTGCAATCTGTTCTAGATGACCTTTTAGGTTCTTGCACCTGGTTCTCTAGCTTTTCTCATTTTTCAACCCTATGTCCTTCCTTCGAACAAGCAAAATGCTTCATAACTTCAATTCCATTTTTTTTTGCCCACAGTTACCTTTACGAACACCAAAGCCCATGGCACAAGCATATGCTTTATAAAATTCATAAACATCTTCTAAATCATCAAACTCCAAACCCAGTATATCATCTTTTGAAAGTTCATGCAAATATTTTGCATTTGTCAAATTATTTTCTTTACTCTCCATTAACCTACACATATTAAACATAAATAATGTATGATAACGACCTTAAATACTCATGAAATATTAAATAAAAAACTTACTACACTATAATAATATTGGAGGCTAAGTATAAAATTAGTACAATCAAAATTATCAAATCACAATACCAAAGCTAGTATAATTGAATGATTTGGGGTTTAGTATATAAGGTTTAAGGTGTAGC
>NW_018397286.1:242896-243603 GCF_002168275.2 Theobroma umbraticum
TAAGGATTGAATATTATTGTTAACAATACCTACATGAAGTGAGCGTGGTGGGGAGAGCAAATTTGAAAAAGACCCGTACAACAAAATAGACAATTCATAGGATAGTGGTAAGTAGACCAATCGCCAGGGTGCCAATAGAAATTGCTTTATAATGCTTGTGAAGACTATCTCAAACATCTGGCAGAAAAATCCATTAGTGGGGGAGAGTCATATCTTCAATGGGCTCTACAATGATGTAACATAAGATGGCTTTGATATGGTATCTTGTTCTGCAAACTATTTGACGAAGGATGGGCTTGCTATTGTAAAGGTTGTACAGCAAAATTGTCTAGTTACTGAAGGTGAATATGAGGGTCCTCTACCTTCAACCATCTCGCAGAAAAATCCTTTAGTGGGGGAAACTTCTTTCTTTGATGGATTCTTTTTTATGCGTTTTTAATAGAAACCGTTTATTTGCTTTGCTTTTATTCAATGGCTGAAATGTCATAATATAAATAGGATTGACACTGTAATAAATTAGAAAATCAAAATTAAAAATGTATAATAACAAAAATAAAAATGTCATTAAAAAGCCTAAACATCATGATTAAAATCATTAACGCAAAGTGATAAGGATTTACGTAAAAACTCATAAAAGAGAAATAACTAAATTTTAAATCTTAACATAAATATGTGAGAGTTAACATAACAAGTCAATTAAGTAAAAA
>NW_018397286.1:243613-244109 GCF_002168275.2 Theobroma umbraticum
TTAATGAAAAGTAAATATTTAAATTTATATTCTTGGGCTAAAAGTATTTAATGATATAGTAATTTTAATTTTTAAATAAAAGATAATAAGGATAAAGATAATTATAGTTCAAAGTTGACATGGAAAAGCCTTAGACGTAAAACTGTAAGAATTGACGTAAAAGCTTGTAAAGGTAGAACAATGCAATTTTAAATCTTAACGTAAGTATGTGAGACTTAATGTAACAAGTCAATTTAATAAAATCAATGTAAATTTAATGAAAAGTAAATATTTAAATTTATATTCTCAGGGTTGAAAGTATTTAACGATGTAAAAATTTTACTTTTTAAATAAAAGATAATAAGGATAAAAATAATTATAGTTCAAAGTTGACATGAAAAAGACTTGACGTAAAACTGTAAGAATTAACGTAAAAGCTTGTAAAAGTGAAATAATTAAATTTTAAATCTTAACTTAAGTATGTGAGAGTTAACGTAACAAGTCAATTAAGTAAAAA
>NW_018397286.1:244119-244388 GCF_002168275.2 Theobroma umbraticum
TTAATGAAAAGTAAATATTTAAATTTATATTCTTGGGGCTAAAAGTGTTTTACGATTGAAAAATTTTAATTTTTAAATTAAGAATAATAAGAATAAAAATAATTATAGTTCAAATTTGACATGAAAAAGGCTTGACATAAAACTGTATGAATAGATGTAGAAGCTTTTAAAGATGAAATAATTAAAGTTTAAATCTTAATGTAAGTATATGAGAGTTAACATAACAAGTCAATTAAGTAAAAATAATGTAAATTTAATGAAAAGTAAAT
>NW_018397286.1:244398-244541 GCF_002168275.2 Theobroma umbraticum
ATATTATCGGGCTGAAAGTGTTTAACGATATAAAAATTTTAATTTCTAAATTAAGAATAATAAGGATAAAAATAATTATAGTTCAAAGTTAATATCGAAAAGCCTTAACGTAAAACTTTAAGAATTGACGTAAAAACTTATAA
>NW_018397286.1:244551-245902 GCF_002168275.2 Theobroma umbraticum
ACTAAATTTTAAATCTTAACGTAAGTGTGTGAGAGTTGACGTGACAAGTCAATCAAATAAAAACAATGTAAATTTAATGAAAAGTAAATATTTAAATTTATATTCTCGAGCTGAAAGTGTTTAACAATATACCAATTTTAATTTTTAAATAAAAGATAATAAGGATAAAATAATTAAAGTTCAAAATTGACATGAAAAAGTCTTGACATAAAATTGTAAGAATTGACATAAAAGCTTGTAAAGGTAGAACAATTGAATTTTAAATCTCAACGTAAATATGTGAGAGTTGACGTGATATGTCAATTAAGTAAAAACAATGTAAATTTAATGAAAAGCAAATATTTAAATTTATATTCTTAGGCTGAAATTGTTTAATGATATAAAAATTTTAATTTTTAAATAAAAAAAATAAAGATAAAAATAATTATAGTTCAAAGTTGACATAAAAAAATTTGACGTAAAACTGTAATAATTGATATAAAAGCTTGTAAAGGTGGAATAATTAAATTTTAAATCTTAACGTAAGTCTGTGAGATTTAATATAATAAGTCAATTAAGTAAAAACAATGTAAATTTAATGAAAAGTAAATATTTAAATTTTTATTCTTGGACTAAAAGTGTTTAATGTTATAAAAATTTTAATTTTTAATTAAAAAATAATAAAGATAAAAATAATTATAGTTCAAAGTTGACATGGAAAAGTCCTGACGTAAAACTGTAAGAATTGACATAAAGCTTATAAAGGTTAAATAATGAAATATTAAATCTTAACGTAAGTGTATGAAACTTAACATAACAAGTCAATTAAGTAAAAATAATGTAAATTTAATGAAAAATAAATAGTTAAATTTATATTCTCGGGCTGAAAGTGTTTAACGATATACAAATTTTAATTTTTAAATAAAAGATAATAAGGTTAAAAATAATTATAGTTCAAAATTGACGTGAAAAAGCCATGCTGTAAAATTGTATAAATTGACGTAAAAGCTTGTAAAGGTAGAATAACTAAATTTTAAATCTTAACATAAGTGTGTGAGAGTTAACGTAACAAGTCAATTAAGTAAAAATAATATAAATTTAATGAAAAGTAAATACTTAAATTTATATTCTCAAGTTTAGAGTGTTTAACGATATAAAAATTTTAATTGTTAAATTAAGAATAGCAAGTATAAAAATAATTATAGTTTAAACTTGACATAAAAAAGCCTTGACGTAAAACTGTATGAATTGACATAAAAACTTATTAAGGTAGAATAATTAAAATTTAAATTTTAACATAACTATGTGAGAGTTAACCTAATAAGTTAATTAAGTAAAAACAATGTAAATTTAATGAAAAGTAAATATTTAA
>NW_018397286.1:246002-247714 GCF_002168275.2 Theobroma umbraticum
CACATTTTGATTCGTGGTTGGTCACATGTGCATACTTGTTTAATCGCATTTTGATTCTTCTTATCTTATCATAACTAGGCATCTTTAAATGGAAATCTTGAACCAGGGATATTCGCTTCCTTTTCATCTTCTCCATATGATTTTGAAATTTATTGCCTGGAATCAGCTAGGAGCATCTTTCCATTTTTTGGACTTTGACTTCATTTTGTTAAACATCAAGAGAATCAGTTTATAATGATTCTGAACACAGTTTTTATAAGCCTTAGCTTTCAATAGGTGATGTATCCATCTTGATTATTTTCTGAGGACCAGATTTAGATTTCTATGTGTTGATTGTTTCATATCATCATCAATATGAGTTCTATATAATAGAATAACCTTCTATAGTGCAAGCTTATGTAGGCTTGATGATGCTGTGAAACTCCCTGGAGGTATTGGAACCTTGTGGAATGGAAGAAAGTGGCTCTGTTGCTAGGAGATGGGAGGACTTGGACACTGATGTCTTGGTGAAGATCTTCCAGTCTTTTGACATCTTTCAGTTAACTTCAGGCGTTGCTAGTGTCTGCAGTTCATGGCATATGGCTTGTTGTGATCCTATGCTTTGGAATACACTTGATTTATCAGTGATGAGGTCAAATTTTATTAAAATTCCATTGGAGCCTTATGTATATGTTGATGCTCGTTCTGACAAGACATTGACCCGTATCTTGAAGATATCTTTGAGTCTCAGCCAGGGAAACATAATGACCTTGATTTTTCACTTTAATCTATATGTGAGTGATGATCAATTGACCTATACTGCTGAAAGGTAACTTTAGTGAATTTTACTTATTTAGAATCTTCTCAAGGTTTCTGATGGCATTACCAATCTTGTCAGTGAACATCTTTTCTTGTTTATAGTTTTTGATTATCTCTTTGAAATAAAAACATATTATGATATATCATATTAATCTTTGAAGGATGATGCTAACAAGGATTGTTTGTTACCTACACATGAACATATCTAATTCTTTTCTTTGAGTTTCAAGAGTCAATTAACATCGTGTGTGTTTAAAAATGCATTTGCTAATGGTATTGAAACTAGTGTATACATGAGCATCCTTTTTTGCCATTACGCTGATCAAACTATTGCTCTTTTTTTTTTCTTCTTGAGGGAAGGGGAGGGGTGTTGAAGAGGGTGTCGGTGCAGTGTTCCTCTTAATTATATGCTATTTTGGTGAATGCTTTGGAAAGTGATCTTGTCTTTCTTTACTGCAGGTGCCCACGCCTTAGACGGCTTGTTATGCCAGCTTGGAACAGAATAAAGAAAACTGGAATATGCAAAGCTATTCGCATCTGGCGGGATCTTAAATCCCTAACAATGCCTAGCATAGCAAACCCTCCATATCTCATGGAAGAAATTGCCAATAATTGCAAGAATTTTAGTGAACTCAAGGTGATGGGACCTTTTGACAATTTCTTTGCCACTACGATAATAACTTGTCTACCAAAGATAAAGGTTTTGAGCCTTCGCTGCTCAATGCTTCTGAAGGATGCCCTGATCTCCATCTTGGATAATTTACAAAACCTAGAAGTGCTTAACATATCTCATTGCCTTCTGATAGAAATACCACCTCTTCCTAACCCAAGAAGAATTATGGAGGAGCTTGATCAGTCTATCCTTGAGAAGGCATCTCAATTACGTCAATTTATCACGTGCATGAAAGACTCAT
>NW_018397286.1:247814-250304 GCF_002168275.2 Theobroma umbraticum
ATTTTTATAATTAATAATTAATTTAATTAAAATATTATTTATTATTTTATATCACATAACGTTAATGTGATATACTAATATATTATAATTGACAATAATATAATATAATGATATATTAAAATTAATGATGATATGATATATTAATTTAATATAATAAAATGATCATATGTTATATTTTACCTTTCACATTAATATCATATTAATATTATATCTATATAAAATGACATATAATATTTTTATTAATAATAATTATTTATTTATTTATTTTAAAATAAAAATTTAATTAAAGATAATAAAAAATAAAAACTTATTTAAATATATCTAGATAACATTATATTTAAGTATGTACGCTTCTAACACACGTTCGTTTGGAGAATCCAAATGTGTCCGATCAATGGCCAAAACAAAGATTTGTCCAAGCGACGTGGTGACCGACTGACGCTAATGCTTTCTTGGGATCAACCCACGTTTGGATGAGAAGAAAATGGGAGAAAATAATTCATTTTGCTGCTCTAGAACAAATCATTCATTTTCTCAGTTTACCAAAGAACTGAAAAGCCAAGGGGTGGACCAGGCCCTACCAATTCCCATGTTTTCCTGACAGTCACAACGTTTTAAGCTCATGGTGACAGTGTACTATGACAAAAGATGGGCGGTGTACCTTAGATATTCAGATAACAAACAGGAAAACAGTTTTCGTAGAAAACTAAATCTTGGTATCTCTGCTTCTAGTTCCCCAGATTCATGACCTTTAGTTGCCCCGAAATTTAGGATATGCTTCGCAGCCCAAAAGACGCGGAAAGCATATATGATCGAGCTTTCCCTGTGAAGTGGAAGAGAATCTCCTTCTCGGATGGAACCTCGACGAACCCCTTCAACGCCGGAAATTTGAGGCATGGATAAGGATGTTTCGGCAAATGCTTTTGAATGAATCACCTGTGGCGTTATAAAAAATGAAGACAGAATTTAGAATTATTCACAAAATTAATTGAAAAAAGAAATGCATTCATAGGATAATTAATTATGTTGTAATTGATGTTATACTTTAGGGTCCTTTTAGTAGCCGGAAAATGATTTATTAGAGAAATTTTTTTTTGTCAAATATTTTATAAAAAATTTAATATTTTTTATTATTTAGATAAAATGTTAAAATGTTTTCTATTGTTTGAATCACTTCATGAAAAATATCTTTCTACTATGGTGAAGTTAGAGTTTATTACAAAACAATATTAATATTTGGTTTTCATTAATTTAGGATCAAAAATAAAAATAAAAATAAAAATGAGTAAAATCAATAATAATATATTCAAAAATATTTAACTACATATATGTAATAAAAATAAACCAAGTGCACATGTACAAGATTGTACCCCAAACAGTTAAAAGGTTGAAAGAAGAGAATTTTAGGATGCTTTTATGGTAACAACTTACCCAAAACAAAAGGCTAAAGCCACTTATGGTAATTTTAACACTTGGTAGGGTTTTTGGCACCTGATTCTCTCTCATCCTCTGTTTAGACTGTTAGTGCACCTTTTTCATATCTTTCAGAGAAATTCAAATAAAACGTTTCTCTTTCCACTTTCGGGCTAGAGGAGAACAAAGCTTCCTATTCCAAACCCCCCAAGATTATCTTTGTCTTAAGGTAACTGCTTCTATGTTTGTTTTTCTTTTTTATAATTATGGTTGTTTGTGAGAGTGTGGGGTAAATGTCAGATCAACGTGGATCTTTTCTTTTAGGAGGATGGAAGATCTGGTTAAAATTGAGAGAACATTGATTTCTTGAAGCATGATATATATTGTTGTCTCTTTTAATTGCATAGGCTGGTTCTTTTTTTATGTGTTTCCGTCTTTATGCACTGAAATTTTTGAATTTAGATCTTGTAGTTGAAAGTTTTACTGTTCGAAAAGAATTTTTGGTTTTGCGTAGAGTGCACAAGATAGTTCAATGCGTAATCCTTGGCCAATGCTGTCCACCAATTGACAGTTATTTGGTGTGCTAGGTATTTCCCTTATTTTCAATCTTAACTTCCATGGAATGGCTTCTTGGTACTGTCGTAGTCTGTTGTAATTTGAAGAGAATCTTGATTATGTTAGAGGAAATACAAGATGATGGAAATTTCATTCTTTTAAGTCAATTCATATGTCATTCAATGCGTAATCTTTGGTGCATGATTTCTACTAATTGACAGTTATTTGGAGTGCTAGGTGTTTCCCTTGTAGCCAGAGTCTTACTTTCCATGGAATGGCTTCTTGGTAATGTCATAGTTGGTTATAATTAAAGAGTATGTAAATTATGTTGGAGGAAATACAATATGATGCTGGTGGGAGACTGGGAGACTTGAATCTGGGAATGCCTCTTATATGTAGGTTGAAGTTGAAAGGTGGGAGAAAAAATGTAAATTTACAAGTGGTACTGTGCTTAATTATTGGGAGTGCGGCTAGGATGTGAACAGATAATAGGGAGACATTTGTAGGATATAGAATCTTGAT
>NW_018397286.1:250404-311354 GCF_002168275.2 Theobroma umbraticum
AATTTAATGAAAAGTAAATATTTAAATTTATATTATCGGGCTGAAAGTGTTTAATGATATAAAATTTTAATTTTTAAATTAAGAATAATAAGGATAACAATAATTATAGTTCAAAGTTGATATCGAAAAGCCTTGACGTAAAACCTTAAGAATTGACAGAAAAAATTTTCAAGGTGGAATAACTAAATTTTAAATTTTAACGTAAATGTGTGAGAGTTGACGTGACAAGTCAATTAAGTAAAAATAATGTAAATTTAATGAAAAGTAAATATTTGAATTTATATTCTCGAGCTGAAAGTATTTAACGATATAGAAATTTTAATTTTTAAATAAATGATAGTAAGGATAAAAATAATTAAAGTTTAAAATTGACTTGAAAAAGCCTTGACATAAAACTATAAGAATTGAAGTAAAAGTTTGTAAATGTGGAATAATTAAATTTTAAATCTCAACGTAAATGTGAGAGAGTTGACGTGACAAGTCAATTAAGTAAAAACAATATAAATTTAATGAAAAGTAAATATTTAAATTTATATTCTCTGGCTGAAAGTGTTTAATGATATATAAATTTTAATTTTTAAATAAAAGATAATAAGGATAAAAATAATTAAAGTTCAAAATTGACATGAAAAAGCCTTGACATAAAACTGTAAGAATTGACATAAAAGCTTGTAAAAGTGAAATAATTAAATTTTAAATCTTAACGTAAGTGTGTGAGAGTTAACGTAACAAGTGAATTAAGTAAAAACAATGTAAATTTAATGAAAAGTAAATATTTAAATTTATATTTTCAGGTTGAAAGTGTTTAACGATATAAAAATTTTAATTTTTAAATAAAAGATAACAAGGATAAAAATGATTATAGCTCAAAATTGACATAGAAATATCTTGACATAAAATTGTAAGAATTGATATAAGAACTTGTAAAGGTGGAATAACAAAATTTTAAATCTTAACGTAAGTGTGAGAGAGTTAACGTAACAAGTCAATTAAGTAAAAACAATATAAATTTAGTAAAAAGAAAATATTTAAATTTATATTCTTGGTTTGAAATGTTTAACGATATAAAAATTTTAATTTTTAAATAAAAGATAATGAGGATAAAAGTAATTATAGTTCAAAATTGGCATGAAAAAAACATTGACGTAAAACTATAAGAATTGATATAAAAACTTGTGAAGGTGGAATAACTAAATTTTAAATCTTAACGTAAGTGTGTGAGAGTTAACATAACAAGTCAATTAAGTAAAAACAATGTAAATTTAATGAAAGAAAATATTTAAATTTATATTTTCAGGCTAAAAGTGTTTAACGATATAATATTTTTAATTTTTAAATTAAAAATAATAAAGATAAAAATTAATTATAATTTAAAATTACTATTAGAAGAGTTTAATGTAAAATTGTTAGAATTGACGTAAAATCTTATGAAGGTGTAATAAACAAATTTAAAATCTTAACGTAAATGTGTTAAAGTTAACGTAATTAGTGATAAGAATAAATTTTATTAAATTAAATTAATTAGATATAATTTTAATTTTAAAATAATAATATTTTTATAATTTGTAGTAAAAAATAAAATAAAATTAAAAGTTAAATCACTTAAAATAAACTAAATAAGTTTTAAAATTATCTACGTTACTATCTTAAATTGGATAAGTTTAAAAGTTATATATGTTGTTTACCTGTTAACTTGTTGTACATGTTTTTATTATTTTCTAAAAGTTTTATTAATTAACCTTACAGTATGGTTAAAACTTATTGTAATATTCACCCAAAATTTACAAACAGTCATTTTATGTCTAGCAATGAACAGCTAACACTATGTTGTCCAAAAAACATGACAAAGTTTGATTTGTACAAGCTATTTCAAAGTTAATTTTTTTGACAACATGACAGAAGTAGGATGGCATTTATCAAACAACAAAAAGTGATCTCACAACACTGATTTTAGATCTTCAACAACATTTGTCTCCTCCAAATCTAGCACTGGAACAATATTAAATAATTGTCACAAAAAATTAATTTTATAATTCGGTGAGAAGATTGGAAAAATGGGATAATTTCTACAAAAAAAGAAGATTCACCTTTCCAAATTCCCTCTCACTTCGGTATTGGGAAGGGAGCAAACTCAATTGTAAACTGTGGTTAACTTTGAAAAAACACAATGACTGAAGAACAACTCAGATTCCAGTCCCACGTTATAAAAAAAAAAAAAAAAAAAAAAACCTCAGGATCTCTCTATTTGCCTTTTAAATTTAAAGGGTGTTTTGGACTTTTCATGAAAATTTAAAAATTTTAATATTGTAATTCGTAAAAGACAAAACTAACAAAATTTCAGTTTGTTTTTATTGTCCAAAACCAAATCAATTGAATTAATTCGATTTTTTATTAATTCAATCATTTTTTTAAATTTGATTGGTTCGATTTTCTCTTTAAGTTTGATAAATTCGATCAATTTTTTTAAAAAAATTCATTTCATTTGATTCTTAATTATGAAAAACCAAATTGATCAATTGTTCACCCCTAATGCTTTATCGTCATTTCTCGCCAATATAGATGGGAAAAACTTAAGTACTATTTAAAAAAAAATTATGTCATTTTATCAACTCTCATTCCATAGAAGGTAATTTATTTGTTATTTTTTACAAACGTATATTTTCAAATCATAAATTAATAGAATATCATGGTGGTTGATGTTCATCGGATACTGGCTTTTTCTTCTTTTTCCTTTCAGTCAATACAAATAGATTAGAAACAGAAGCATACGGTAGTTGAAAAATGAGAATCATTGCTTTCCGAATATTCCTAAACATTTCTTCATCAACAAAGAATCCTAATTGAAGGATAATTTGTTCATAATCCTGGCAGATTGAACATCAATATGTACGAAGAGGAACAAATCAAATACAATCTTAACATTTTTTGCAATGGTAATCCGCTCTTCTGTTTCTATACATCAAGTTAATATCGGACTATCAACCAAATCTTTCAACTCTTCTACGCCGTAATTCTTCCAGAGGAAGATCACGAAAGCCACGAGACGCTTGACCTGATAACCCACCATTGCTGGTTCGAGTCGTTCCACACATCTCACAAGTTCTTAACCAACCGGAATTATCATATGTACATGCTTGGCATCTCCATATGCCAGACGCATTTCCTGTCCGTCTCCCACCAACAGTTCCCCTGCCAGAGATTCTCCCTCTCCTTAACCGAAACATGTCCCTTATAAACCTTAGAGGCCACCTTAACACACCACAGACCCCTCTGATTATTGCAGTCAATGGGTCTGAACCAGAATATGATCGCTTCATTTTCAAATAGAGAAGCCCAGCAAGAATACCACCCAGGTGGCCAAGAAATGATACGCCAGGGACAAACATCTGAATAAGAATCAATTCTGCCCACGCCCCATATCGTGCCGGTACAATCAGTCCATACACATTAGTGTAGTTTTCTGACTGAGAATTGAGGACAACTTTCAAGGCAAAGAGGACACCAGAAAATCCAACAGCATATTGGGAGTAATAGGGTCTCTCGTAATCAAGGAACAGGAGGAGGGATTTGGCTAGTAACAAAGTAATACCTTGTGACATACCAACAAGTGCAATGACCATAGATGTAAATTCAGAGCTCCCCATAGAAGTTTCCAATTGGATCCCCTTCCATAAGAGTGACATCATGTTGAAAACTAGGTGAGATTCACTGACATGGTAGAATGGTGACAGGAAGAAGCGTTTCATGTCTTTGTACTGCACAATCATATTAAAAATAAAAATTGGTTACTAAAGAATTACTTCAGATCAATATGGAATATTTAAGTGCCTAATATAGCTAAGATACCTCATACGGTAAAACTAGGAATCTGGAGAATAATATAAGCCACCGCGATCATTGAGTATAGAGAATTTTAAGCTCTTGCTTTAATTTCTTCCCAATTTCCTATATTTTTCCTTGTGTTTCTTCAGAATCTTCCTCTTTTTCTTTGATCAATCTCTATTTGCTCACTTTCTTTCACTCTTTCCCTCCCTTTCCTAGTCGTCGCCATCATTATTGAGTTTTCCTTAGCTGCTATGAAATTATGCACACTAAAGACTAGTTGAGTGATTTTGGCGTTATGGGATTAATCCTATATCAAACCCTATCTTAGATGAGTCCTGATTATCTCGACCTAGATGAATTATCATAATCAACTTGTTCAATTAATGGAATACTCAAGCTTCCAATTCCATCGAACCCAATAGGAAAAAGAAAAAACCACCTCTCTATTACATCCCAGCATCTGAAATTAACCTAAAGAACCCAAAACTAATTCCACTGCTTAACCAAATCTTTAATATGCTTTGGTGATTTAGAAAAAACCAAATACTATAGTTGCAATAGGGAGAGTAACACAATTAGTAGCAAGGCTGAAGCAGATCAGAAAATTATGGGAAAGAACATAGAAGATTACCTTGAGAATGCGATGAGGATTGAACCAAACCTCATCGATAGTAGGGAGGAGAGCATCGAGCAAAGAAGGCCTGAGGTAGACGAGTGTGTTGGCAGCGAGAAGGCCCGCCGTGACAGGGGGCTTCCACGGCAGTCGGTGGTATTCGTTAACGGCGTGAAGACCCAGCAGCGGCAGCATTCCCCAAGAAACCCCCCTTCCTCTTCCCCATCTTCCACTATCCATACTGTTTCTTTCTTAGAGTTGTATTCCAAATTCCAAATTGCAATCGCCACTTCACTTAATCACTGCTAAGGAAAAGAAAGGCATACAACTTATAACGCAAGGAAGGAACTAAGGAAGAAGAAGGTCCTGCGATTATGCTTGCCCTTTCCAGACTCTTCCTTGGGTTTACTTAGCCTCCATCCATTTATTTAACTCTCTTTTTATTATTATTATTGTTATTTTTGTAAATTGAGCTCGGATGTTCAAAACGCTGCGTTTTGCTCTTCGAATTTCAAATATCTTTTCCCTGATTTCACCCAAAATACAACTGGCCTGCTTGTGAAAAATGGCAACGGCAGCAATGGGTGGTGGATTTGTGAATATGATGAAATGTATACATCATATGGTGACGAGTAACGGCGTTGGCGTTGTGGGTAAGGCGGTATGCGCATCCTCGTCACGCTATTTCCATTTCCAGTCCGTGTCCCTTCAAAGTAGAGGAGGAGGAGGATTACAATTATACTGCTGCAGCAGCGGGGGAAGCGGCGGCGGCGACGACTATAGTGATGGAAATACTAACGGTTACTTAAAATTGAGGGATGAAGAGCTGATGAAACAATGCGAGATGAACACCTTCAAAGCGTCGGGACCAGGAGGACAGCACCGTAACAAGAGAGAGTCCGCCGTTCGTCTCAAGCACCTTCCCACCGGTATTGTTGCTCAGGTGTGCTCAACTATTTTTTTTTCTTTTGCTTTTTGATTTTCTTATAAAAGAGAAAGAAAATAAATTTACATAAATAGCACTATCTATGTAAATTGTGGCACCATTATTAGCCAATCGACGTGAAATAGGCCATGGAGGACCGATCCCAGCACATGAATCGTGCATCTGCCTTAGCACGCCTCCGCACTCTTATTGCTCTCAAAGGTATTTTTTTTGTCTATGGATGCAAGCCTTTGCCCTCACTTTGCTTCTTCAATGCAAATTGCTTAGTGATTGGGTATTTCGCAGCACCTCAACTGAACTTGCCTTCCATTTGCCCTTTTGTCTTTGTGATACTATGGTATATTGTTTTTGCTAATTGAGGCAGTCAGGAATCCAGTCCATCTCCACACATATTCTCCTCCTCCGGAGCTTCTTCAGATTCTTCCTCCCAAGTCAACAATTAGGGGATCAGATTCTGGTCCTCAAATTGGACCCAAAAATCCTAAATTTGTTCTGGTATGCATCTATATGCGCGTGTGTTCTTTCGTCTTCCTTCTTCCCACTTTTTCGCTTTCTTCTTTTTTTTGTACCCAGCTTAATTCATTCTAGATTACACAGTGGTGAATTATAGTATCCTTTTCGTCGTCTACAGGGAATGCAGGCTTTGCTGGATCTAATCTTTGCAGTTGAAGGTTCTGTATCAGATGCAGCAAAGTTTCTGGGGTGCGTCACGTTAGGCTCCATTTTTACTTATAATAGAACAAGCGTCTGTTACTTCCATTAACATACTTCTGTTGGCAATCTATTTGATTCTTCTATTGTGCCTATGGTCTCTACTGGTAATACAAGAAGGAGTCAAAATCTATCTTCTGTTTTGGACATTATACTGGCCATCCCTTAATGAATATAATGAACTTCTAGCTCTCGTATAAGGAGAAAAGTTGTAGGATACATCTACAAAGAAAGAAAGAAACTTTTCATCCTCATACACTTGTATCATGAGAGAGTTTCTGTTGACTGTGAGTTCTTAGAATTGCAAAATTCAAGTTTCTGCAAGTTATTCCTTGCTGCTCCTCCAATGAGTTGCTTGATATGTCCATTAGCATACAGACCACCTTACAGTTGTCCCTGCCTAATTTTGCAGAATGAGTACAGGGGCGCTGTCGCGGTTAATACTATCAGATGATTCTCTTCGTATGGCAGTAAATGAGCTGAGGACTTCCAAGGTAGAACACTTAACCATTATAAGAGCTATGGTTTTAGTTTTTGTCTTTGTTTACTTTTATCAGGGAAATAACTTGTAGAGTTAAAAGAAATGGGGCATTTTCATTTGACCATGCAATATGCTAGTATTCTGTCCATCATACTTGGTCATCCTTTTTGCTTGGGTCCCAACCTTTCTCAATCCTATTTCTATAGAAAGATTATCTTGTCTCACCATGCATCTTACAACATTCCAATTTTGAACGTTACCTTTTGATTGCCTATCAGGAATAAAGCATGCATACTTCTGAACGTTGAGGTGTGCATTTGCCTGACATATCATTACATGTCTGCTGCTAATTGAAACTTCATAACTTGGAAGGATTGAAATTTGGCTAACTTTATTTTGTCTTTGATTGAGAACAAGCTACAACGATTGTATGGGATTGGCTAACTAGAGTCTTTATATTTATATGCTTACAATTAAATAGTTGTTCTTGATTATTTTCGCCCTTACCTTCTGAAATCTTCCTTTTCATGCCTTGTTGTGCTGGCTTCACCACGTAATAGAGTTTGATGGCTTAATGGTTCATTTATTTTAATATTGTCCGATGGTAAACATTTCTTGATCTGGTTACAGTATCATTTTTGTTGGCTTAGTTGTTAGAGTATCATTAAAAGAATTTCTTTTTGTCATTGAATTACATTCTTCCGAACATCTTAATTTTATAGTAATAAACTGTAACAGAATGAATTATAATTTTATTGGTTCTCCATAGGGTATGAAGCCGCTGAAGTAGCACTGTCAACCATGGATGCTAATTATTGCACTACATAATCAGGTATAACAATTTCTTTTTATTTATTTTTAAATAAATGATGCAAAAGACAGAAGTTGTTTGCTACCTAATATCCACATTCAACTTTTAGGTCATAGTCCAAAATTGAAAATAATATTTCTTTCAGAGGTGATTTTTTTTTTAATGTTCTTTTGGTTACATTTATTGAGTTGCATTCTTTAGTATACAAATTGAAAATTCTTGAATTAAGAGTATCAGGACATCTGGTGGTTTTAGTTTTGATCTTGGCTGTGTAGTGCTTTCACATTTGTGTGCATCTCCGACGCCATACACTAGTGCTAAAAGCATGTATCATGATCATGAACTTTTTGAATCTCACATACATACTATATAATGAAACAAATGATAGCCATAATCATGATAAATATTCCTTTATGATATTAACGGCAATTTATACTAAAATAAATGTAATCCTTTTTTTTTTCTTTTGGATGATTGAAATCTTTATTCATCATCCAAAAGAAACTGGAGTGTCCTGCTACAGGAGAAACAATAGGCGAAAGGCATACAAGTAAAGACTAACCCACTACCCAACTGTACTCATTCCCCAGCTTCTTCATAAAGTAGCATACAATACATTAGAAGTGATATTTTGTAAGAGCTAAGTCGAATTCTGATGTCTTCAGATAAGCAATTGAAAAGCACTTCAGGGCCCTGAGACCTAGATGTGTGCTTCTTGGCAATTTGGTCCTCCAAAAATAAGCAGCCCAAGCTAAGCGTAGCAAGATAGAAGGGAAAGATTTCCCTCTCAAAGCAGCAACAATCCAGTCTTATTCAACATTCCAATCCATTGGTGCTCTTGTTTTGTTCTGTTGCTAGTGATGGTGTTTTATGCTGGTTGTTTGTTGATTTCTTTATGGCTTGGGCTTGTCAAGGTGCTGTTCCCTCTCCCGTGCTGGTTTGGAAAGTAAGTTCAACACCAATGGATTTAAAGGGATCAGAGTTCCTTGTTTTTGTTTGGAGCACCCTTGTCTCGGTACTGTTATTCTTGTTCTTTTTTGTTTTAATCTATTAGCCTTAGGAGTAGTCTTAGGCTGATTGCTTTCTGTTTCATGCACTCAGTTTTTTGTTTTTAGGCAGCTTTGAGTTCTTTAGCTCTTGGTGGCTGATTGTTGTGGGTCTTCTGCTAATCCATGCGAGCAGATGAGCCCTTGAATTGTGCAGCTTCATTTGTCAAGCGGGCCTTCCAATGGGAGTATCTGGCAACTTCAGCTCAAGACTAACAATGGCGTACTGGTGTAGGACTAATAAAATACACTATTCAAAAAAAAAAATTCAAAGCATTTCAATCTTCAGAGCTTTCTAAATGCCTGGAACTTGAGAAATTCTAGGCCATAACAACTTCCGAATATTTGCATGTAAAGAACCATTGATCCCTGCTTTCCTCAGCCTTGAAAAGATAACTAGTGGTCTGGATGAAATCCCCCATGCTTTAGTTTGTCCAATATTGTCAACCATGCAATAAAAGAAAACTTCGGCACGTGTAATGGAAACCAGATGAGCTTATGCGGTGGGACCTTATCTTTGTTTACCCCTTAGGCATTGCCAAGTTCTGATGTTGTAAACTTCCTAGAACTCGAGGCTAAACAGAGCACTTCATCTTGCTTATCCCCATTAGGCTCTATGGAACCACAAAGACCAACTAGAATCTGCAGTAATTCAGGACATGTTGCAGGAGGCCAAAACCAAAGATTATTTCTAATGATACCAACAAGCCGTGGCATTTCCTGGCAAAGCTTAGTTGGCTATGATCTTTTTCCAGAACCTACTCAGCAAGGGTCCGCATGGATGCCAATTATAATGCCAAAGGAAATTACGTTTGTTTTCCATTGCCAATCAAATGCTAAATCAAAGGCTTAGCATGATCTCTCAGCTTAAGTAACTTTTGCCAGTTCTACCAAGGTAAGCTTGGAGGTTTAACCTGCCAAAACCTCAATTGTTTTAGCAGATAAGACTGCCGGCGGCCAGGCCATCCAAATCGATCCAGATTGGCTGAGTAGAGACCGAGGATGCTCGGGAATGCAAGCAGTATTCCAAACCTTCAGACGATGAAATCCTAATTAACCTTACCACCTCAAGCATTATGCTCCTCCCTTCCCATAAAAAGGCTGAGCAAAGCTGATTTACTCTCTTAATAACTTTGCCTAGAAGGATGAAAACTGAGCACCAAAAATTCTGCATACTAAACAAGACTGACGATATGAGTTGTACCCTACCCGCATAGGAAAGTCTTCTGGAGGTCCAGCGATTATATCAAGCAGTAATTTTCTGCATGGGAGCTCATAATCTTTATCAAATAATCTGCCTGGGATGAGGGCAAATCCTAGTTATCTGACTAGTAAGGAGCATAACTGAAACCCGGTAGATTGCTGTATCAGTATGCACATTGGCTGTGATCAGTTCAATTTAGGTGCTGTTGAGTTGCAAACCTACATAGAGTAAAACAATTGCATAATATTGGAAACCCACATGACAAAGGTTGCGGTGCCTACCATGATGTTAAATGTGTAAATATAAACCAAAATATTTAGCTTTTGTTTACAATACTTTACAACAGCTTTACTCTGAATACTACTTCTGACAGAAACTCCAACTATGCCAAGCATGCTCTGCATCAAATATTGTGTCAAAAGTACATGGAGAATACCAGTGGTATATTGGCCTCCAAAATGGCATTTGGTAATTTTATTGCCAGCAATAGGAATTTTGACCCCAGAAATCGTCCAAGTTGAAGTGGGGAATATCTCACATCAAGAAATTGCTAGCTGTCCTATCACTTAAGTCTTCTGGAGGATTTACATGACATCCAATACATGTTAGTTTATTGATGTGTTCTATTTCATCTACTGCTTGGTTGCTTTAATTATTTGAGGAAGAAAATAAAGCTCCATTGGAGTCAGCTTTAAGACACAGGAAGCAGATTGCCAGGTGAAGATGAGGCATTTCATTTTTCTCTTGAAAACTATGGAGATATGACCGACTACATGGTCAGGGAAGAAACATGTTTGCTAATTGCTGGAGCAAAATAATGACCAAAGTTTCCACTTTTTCTGTGGCACTGCAGGTCATAAAGAAGCGATGGAGAGAAAGTTGCATGATTATGATGATTGATGGAGGGCGGGGCCTGGGGCTGGAGAAAAAGGCGACTTTCCAAAGTCAAAATTGTTTATATACTCTTGACGCTGCGAATGGCTGGAGAGTTTGATGCAGAAGAATCCTATTCCTGAAGAATGAGGTTCTTTCCGCCCGCCCGCCCACCCACCGCAAAACCCCTTTTGTGCCTCGTTGACTCTTTGGAGTGGTAGTTTATTCATTTATATCCAGACCCAAAACAAGTAGCGGGAGAGAGAGAGAGAGAGAGAGAGCCTTGTAAGGCACTCTTTCTTATTCCTAACAATCAAATCATAGTTGAAAAGGGAGAATGTTGAATGTTGATCAACACTATCTCTCAAATGAGAAAAGAAGAGAATCCGAGGCTTTTAGTGGTGTGGCCAATGGCCAACATCTCTCCCTCTCTCTCAATATTTTCCAGGAGCTTATGGTTTATCTTGGGGGACGGGTGCTGCTATTAGTACGTGTATACATGCTGCACGATGTAAAATCTTAGTAATTCTTTTTCAAGAGGGGCCTCTTTTAAGGGATCCTAGAACCTATCCAATGATACATTAACCCTAACAATCCTAGTTGCTACTCATTTTTTCCATCTTGACTTGATGTGAGCTCAAGTGATGAGGCCAGGGCAAGTTATTCAGATTAAAATCATCACAGGGGAAAACAGACTGTTCCATTATTGTTTTCTGTACTTTGTTTTGTTCGGTGAATGCCAGTTTGACATTGGAGTATTTAAAATCTAGCTAGAATCGATTCCTCATGGCTGCTTAATTTTCAAATGGCCTCTGCTTTTTCCTTTCTATCTATATAAATCTGCCTCCTCTCAAGCCTTTACCTACAGCCTTGGCCTTCATAGTAATCAATAGAAAAAGAATGGTGGTGGACATGCAGGGCAAGCTTCGCCTAGCTCTTGGCTCGGTTAAGGACCATGCATCAATTGGTAAGGCCATGATTAATTACAACCATGATGGCAAAGGGTTTTCCGACATAGAGATTGCAGTGCTGCGTGCCACTGGCCATGATAACGGCCCCATAGAGGACAAATACATGCATGAGATCCTCTTCCTTGTCTCAAACTCCCCAGGATCCATCCCTTTTCTTGCTGAAAGGATTTCACGCCGCCTCTGCAAGACCAGAGACCGCCTGGTCGCCCTCAAAACTCTTTCGCTCATTCATCGTCTCTTCCGCGGCGGTAGCCGCTGCTTCGAGCAAGAGCTACGTAGGGCACATGTTTCCGGCCATCTCCAAATGAGCACCCAGTGTTTTCGCAAGAACTCATCAGACCCTTATTCGTTTTCATTCCTCCATAGCTATGCAGCTTATCTCGAAGAACGAGTGGGATGGGCCATTAACCAAGCAGGAAAACTAGAACCCGTCATGTTCAATGGCCTGGAGTTTCGATGTTATGAGCAGAAGTCTGTTGATATGGTGTATCGAAAGTTGCCCAAATGTCAAGCGTTCATAGATAGAGTCTTGGATTGTCAACCTCGTGATATTTTGCCTGCAGACAACTTGGCCCAAGCAGCCATTGGCCATACCTTGAAAGAGAGCTTCCAAGTTTACATTATGTATTGTGAAGGCATTGAAAATCTTGTCAACATGTTTTTTGATTTGACAATGGCAGCACGAAGTTTGGCATGCGACATACTCAAGAGGGCTTCTCGCCAAAGCAAAGAGCTTCATGATATGTATGAGAGTTGCAAACGAATTATTGAAAACAAGAGTCTGGAGTATCCCAGTGTGCGGATCATCACCATGGATCATGTTTTGGCATTGGAGCGTTGCTCCAACTTCATGTCAACAAGTTCATCATCATCAATAATGTGTAGGACTGTGGCCTCAGCACCGATTGGTAAAGAAAGCGAAAAGGAAGAAAATGGTGATATGAGTTGTTCGTCATCAACTCCATTTTCATGCACTCTGGAAACCAAAATAAGCAAGGTTTGGGTGGTTTTTGAAGAAGATTATGGTGACTCGCAGGTGGCCATGGATGCTGTATGATGGTGATCCTTATCCTTCTGCTCCGTTTAAGGTTAGGAAAGGTTGTCAATAGTAGAGAGATCAATCAAACTATCAACCCTTGAAGTGAGGAAGTAAAAGTTAAGAGAGAGGATTCAAACCTTCCTAAGGAGAGATGTCATGACCATTCAACCTATCTTGTTAAACCAATTACAATTCTTTCAAAGATTTAAAGTTATCCAAAATTCTTAAAATCTTATTATAATTCAACTTGAATATGCAATAAACATTTCATCTCAAAATAATTAATTTAATAAATTTTATCCTTAAGTTATCTTTATTTTTTATATTAATGACAATCATGTTTAACTAGAAGAGATTAGCCTGTCACTTACATTTACATTTTGCTTATTTAATTGTTTCAAAAGATGTTAAAAGAGATTTTAAGGTGATATTTTACTTTCTCTTATTTAACGATTAGATAATATAAATCTTGTTGGGTAATATTTCATGATTTTGGGGCGATACCCTTTAATTTAGTGATTAGAAAACTTGACTTGTTCATGATCCCTGATAGCTTGATCTACAAGAAAATCGACCATCATATTGTCCTTGTTTGCTTTTTGAGTTACATATACGATATCATATTCGCAGAACAAAACCTGTAACTGAGCTATTCTCCTAGACAATGATGGCTTCTGAAAGAATTGTAGTTAATGAGATCCATTCTCATTACCAACCAACCAAGTTGTATGATATAACATATATTGTTTGAGTCCATGAGTTGTCTGGGTCAAATGATGAGTACTTGAACTCATAATCAGTTTTTCTTGTTTAACCAACCTTGACAAGTAAAGGGATCCGCATTTCCTTCATTCTCAAGTTCACCAAACTACTTGTTTTTTGAAAAATAAAAACTCAAATTGTTATCATAATTTTCTTTATATTCATAGTTTAGAAATTTAGAAATAAGTAAGATTTGAAGGGATATTAATATATATATATATATATATATATTTCAAAGATAGAAAAGACATGATAGGTGTGAAGAATATTTAAATTTACTAGAATAAACAAAAAAAAAAGATCATTAATAATAATACATGAAAGACTTTCCTTGTGGTGATGTGAGGAGGTCCCAAGTACACCAAGGGTGCTTCCTTGTGGTTGTCTCTGGTTCCATTCCTTTGAAGGAAGCAAGTCAACAGAGCAGGTAAAAGTCTATTCCATTCCATTTTGTTACATCTTCCATGTGACCTTTATTAAAATTTAACAAGGCAAATGCCCTCTCATATCCTAACATCATTCATAAACCATTTTAATATACACATTCATAAACCCTACTATGTACACTAACATCATTGATATCCCATACTATTGCTCCACCTTAAGTTCACACACATGATAGACCCTAACACCATTGATTAAACATTCATATCAAGCAAAATGTTACAATAAATTACTACCAAATTTGTATAATTTCATTGACCAATACCTCTTCCTCGAATGGGACAAAATTTTAAACAAGATACTGCTTTTTGTATTATTGTTACATTTTTTTTTTATTATTAGAGGAAGCGGAATTTAAATCCTATAAGTAAGGAATCATGCACCAAACAATGAGCCAAACGCTCAGGTGCGTATTATTACTACATTTTCATTTTCCCTCTCCTTTTCTTTTATCTTTTTCCACTCAAGTATGGAACCAAAATCTATGTTGTTACAAGATAAATGCAGCTATGAATGATTATTATCTTTACAAATAACAGAAATTTAGCACAGTACAGCAATATCTGCGGTGGTAAAAATATTACAAGCTGATGGCCCTTGATGAAACCTCAGATTCACCCTCCTGCAGCTCCCCTTCTACTGATGCAAGGTTTTCCTAAAAACAAGTACAAGCGCAGTTCTGAGAATTACCAAATAATGTCTTAATGATGCCAAAATTGATTCCATAAGTGACTTAACACCAAAGTAACTACAGTAAATTATGTCGGGGCTTTCGATATGAAATTATTTTTTCCCTGGGCAAGGATGCTTTTTCCTACATTAGATACACTACTATAAGAGCATCTTAGAAGCCAGTTGTGTCAATGAATAGCCGTTGATATATGATCAAAAAGACGCAGATAATATGCACAAAGTCTAATGCATATTTATTATATGCAAAAACATACCGCAGAATCTTTCAACTTGGCTTCAGCAAAGTAATTCTCCAAAGCACCATCTCCACGAAGAATCTTCCCTCCACATCCGGGGATATTTGTTGAACCCACTGACTCCTCATCAACCACAACAGCATCTACTCTATTGTTTCCAGTCTTTGCATCTGGAATCTGAAACATGCACGTGTCAGAATGCTTTAGACCATGAAGCTTTTAGTTTCATAACAATACATCTATGCCGGAATCATATGCTTGATCCCAATTCATTCAAAACTTAGTATGACCCTCCAATACCTCATACATGGCTTCAGTAAGAATGCCTTCCAGTATAGCTCTTAAACCCCTGGCACCAGTATTCTTAGCCATTGCCTTTTTGGCAATTAGTCTCAATGCTTTAGATGTAAAATGTAGCTTCACCTGAAATTAGAGAAGCAATTATGTAATGGTCAGAGATCTAATTCAAATTAACATAATATTTATCACGTAGAGGGGGAGATCAGAGAGAACATGAACAAGCAGAGGCAACTTACCTTGTTCATGCTAAATAACTTCCTGTACTGCTTTCCAAGAGCATTTTTTGGTTCTGTGAGCACCTGTAGCACAAATTTTTCTCAACAACTAGTAAACATAAAAGGAAAATATTGATTAATTCATAGTTGTTAACAGGTTTACTCTAAAGCCCAGTTTGATCAACTGATGCAGAATGCAAAGAAGCAAAGACTCAAGCATAAAGACAGCCTTTTTAATGCCTTTAACTTGAATAATTTGCAACAATTAACTCTCAACCCAACTCAACAAAGGCATAATCCAAACTAATTGGGTTCCACTACAGGATTCCATTTTCTACATTCCCTTTAGTTAAAGGGCTATATCCTCCAAAGATGTAAAGCACTGTGAAATCGTTTTTATCACTTTTACCCAAAAATTTTGGTCTACCTCTTACCTGTTCTCATTCTTTCTACTTGGAGAAAAACATTTTTGCGTACCAGTAATCCTAGGCTGACAGTGCACATGATCTAACCATCTATGTCGTACTTCCCTTATTTTATCAAGTAATAGCAACCCTACTTTCTTACAAATAACTGATCACTTCCTGACATATTTTTGTCCAAACCTGACATTTAATTTTACACAAACTGACTGTTTCCCATACCATTTGCAAACGATCAGAGCTATCATCAGCCTTGCACTTCCTTATCATGAACAGTTGTTACATTTTTTTTTTAAGGGGTGCAACACGAAGACTTCCCAGGAGGTCAGCCATCCTAGTACTACTCTCGCCCAAGCACGCTTAACTGCAGAGTTGTGATGGGATCCGGTGCATTAGTGCTGGTATGATCGCATTGCATGTTAGGATTTTCATCATCTTTCCATAAACAGTCGGGAAAGAACAGAACAATAATATAAATCTTAGAGATAGCACAATGGTCCCTATCATATACCTAAAAGGATTAAACTAACAGGAAAAACATGCACACACATGCACACCAAAGAAAAAAAGTGAAGAAATATTACCTGCATAAGTTGATCTTCAGTTAAAGCCGACAAACTAACTAATATTGGAAACCGCCCTATAAACTCTGGTATGAGGCCATATGCAATAAGATCCGAACTCTCAACCTGAAATGAAAATGTAACTTACAGGTTCATCTCAAGGAAAACTTTAGCAATGGCTATCCTTTTCAGGAATATCGGGGAGAGCATATTACATATTTATTTAGGTTGTACTATCATTAGAGAGAAAGAAGTAGGCAATAAAATTTATATTTCTTTTTTTTAGTAACTTCTTATGGTCTTTATTCTCACCGATTCAAGCAAAGACGATGTCACAGCAGCATTTGTTACCCCAGTGGCCCTCATATTAGCTCGAACAGGTGCTCCAAAACCAATTGAAGAATCTTGCCGTCTGGTTAACAACACAATATGTTTAAACTCCCTCAAACTGAACGAATACCATTTGACAGAGAATTCTTATGGTAAAATATTTTAAGGCTTTACCTCTCTGAAATTGTTTTATCAAGATCAACAAATGCTCCACCACAAATGAAAAGGATGTCTTTTGTATCTATCTGCAGATTATTTACATCCATTTAATAGTAGTAGCAAAAATTAACTATTCTGAAAATAATGGTTCTACCTTAAAATGAATTACTTATTCCTAAGTTCAAACTAAAATCTTTTCTACAACGAAAATACCAAATCAAACATATAATGACAAACTTTAAAAGTCAAAAGAGTAGAAAAATAAACTGTAGTTGTATTGCACGTATTTCATAGACCTTTTATTTCTTAATTTTTTTGATCAACACCTACTACATGAACAAATCTTCAAAAACAGGGAGGAAAAGAGAAATTTAAACAAAAAGCTAAAGTTGACAAACGAAGAGCAGAGCAGTGCCAACAAAAACTGTATAGGATGTAGGTACTATCATTTTTTACTTTTGTTTCTTATAAACTACTAATGAAACTGTAGAAGTTTTCATTCAACATCCAAAGAAACATAATAGTCAAATTGTATACCTAAATTTTTCTTATGAAAAAGTGAACAGGTATAATTTTTCTCTAAGTTATATGGAATTCTCTTTTCCCTTTTAGAAGCAATAGTTTGGTTTATTTGGAGTTGAGAAGAAAAGCATTCTGGATTTTAATAGGTGGGAATACAATACTACAAAGTATTCTGTTGGAAGTTTTAGGTCAAATTTATCAAAACTCTTATTGGTCAAAAAAAAATCCATTTTTTCTATTAGAATTCTATTGCTTAGAATTACATGGTTATTAGGTGCACTGCAAGTACTCTTCATAGAGAAAAAATTCTTAGTGCTAAAAAATTTTTAGTGCGTGCATACACAATTCTATAAATATAAAGAGGGCTTCAATTATCAGGAATTATGAGAGATGTGCTTTCAGGAGGACTGTAAAGATTTATGAGGGCTGAAGAGAACGCTGAGTTATATGGAATAGGACTCATTAGATAGAGTTTCATTAGGGAGCATGAAAATAGGGATAATTCAAGGCACAGGTTTCAATGTTTTAAGCTCTTGTAAATTCTCTACTGTTACAAATTTACAACGAGTTTCTGTCATCCTTGACATAAAGAAAACAGTATTGAACAACATTCAATACTCATCTCATTTGTGCATTGTCAATTATTATATGCATGCGTAATCTATAATTTATTGCTCTTGATATCGTATGCACTTCTACTCAAAATCCCAACAAGCAGTATCAAAGCTAATGGTTTGATTGGGGATTGCTGGTGCAGGTTGTATCCTTGAGATTGGAGATACACAAGAGGAAATTCATTGCAACAAGATTTAAATTGTAGGTAGATCAATTCTCAATTGACCTCTTGGTGCTTCAATAATTTTAGATTCTGGATTTTGATAAATATTTTCAGAATCTCAACATAACAGCACACCAAATGCCTCAAAGATCTCCTCACTACTCTAAAACATCTCTTTAAAAAGGAAAAGAGAATGTTATTTATTCATGTTATATAAATAAATTAAACAGATAAGGTTATTGATGGTGGATGTTGTAAAACTTGAACAAATGTCTTACCATTTATAAATATTTGTTTATAACATATCATTTGGGCTTGTAGAGGACGTAATGCAGAGCTCTTACCATTTACAAAGTCTCAATTCCTTACAAGCAAGTTAAAGAATTTTCCAACGATAGCCAGGACAAAATTATCTACACTATCAATCTAGTTTGCTTGTACACTAAGGGAAAGAAAATGCTTAATAGTTCGATATAAATTTTGAAGTATGTACCTTTCCTTTGGGAATTGACTAATTCTTGAAAGAATTTTGTGATATATCTTTGGCAGGGCTTAAAGTTGAATGCACTAACAAGCAACAATCCTAAATGCATATAAAAAATAAAACCCTAAAAGAATTTGGGCCATTATATGTTGAAACAGTCTTTCCAATATATTAGAAAAAATATTATACAGTTGCTGAAGTAAAAAGCATACAGTAGGTTGTAAATATACAACACAGAGATATTAATCATATAGATACATTCATGAATGAGATAATAAATAAAAAAAGTACCTGTATATTATCGCCCCGAGGATGCTTCCTTGCTCCCTTCTCAGGAACATTTACAATCTGGTCAAAGAAACATTTATCAACTGTGAGGCAGCTAGTAAGGATGCAGCTGAAAACCTCAAAATAGGTTGGAAAAAGAAAAGGAAAAATCAAGTAGAGAGAGAGGCAAACCAACAAATATTCAACATTTTTGTAGATCATATTATGTTACATATCCCAATTGTGACTTTCAACTATTCACGTTTCATTCATAAAGGTTCCCAAGTTGAACTAGATTTTTATACAAAATCAATGCATATATCACATGCTACACTACATAATTTTACCTCTCAGCCAAAGTCCTGGACAATAAAAGAAAAAGAAAAGAATAAAATAAAATGAAATTTTATGTTATTTTCCCATTTCCTTTCTATTATAGAAACCAAAAGGAATTTCAATATCATTATTTGGGTGTAAAGAATTCTAGTTTATGTGGTCAGAGTTCAATATGAATTTAGGTTTTTGGATTTGATAAGTGATAGTTCCTGACTGTCTACTGAAAATAAAGTTTGTATGCAATAGTTGATTTTATTATCCTCTTTGAGATCCACTTATTCTGGCTTCATCTCAACCTATCGCTTCTTCAGATTAAACCTCTACTAAACACGTACTGCCTGCAGTGCCATGAAAGCAAACCATTATTCTTCAGCTGATAGACTAGCTCAAAAGGTTATTTTTATCCTGCTGTTTTTTTTAGGAAAAAATAAACTGGCTACTCTCTCTCTACATATAGCTCAGAAGTTAGAAGAATAACCAGCATCACCAGCTGTTAACTCAAACCCTAGATAATTCTTAAACTAGCTACCTAGTAATTAAGGGAAAAGCTCAGAAACTATGCAACCACTTTGACCGCTTTTGGAAGGGCATTTTGCAGATATTGATAATTAAAAAGGTTCCTAAAGTGAGACAGAAAAAGATTTTCCTTCACAAGCATTATCAAATTAAAAAAGCACAACCAATGAACTCACAGTTCCTTCCAACATTTTCAATAATGCTTGCTGAACTCCCTCCCCTGAAACATCCCTGCTAATGTTTAAGCTCTCCGCCTGCAAAAGTACTTCAACATTTTAAGAATATTTTAGGTCCAAAATTAATCCTGGATTAAACTGTAAAATCAGTAATATCAGTTGCTCCATCAAAAAAGAAAGAATGAAAGAGAGCTAAATTATTGCAGAACCTTCTTAGTTATCTTGTCAACTTCATCAATGTAAACCATTCCTTGTTGAGCCGCTTCTACATTGAACTCAGCTACCTAGATGTACATTGAAAAGCAAAAATATGTGAATACTGATATATGGATACATAACCTATAGCGTGCACTCTCTGCTTCTAAATACCTTCTTTAATTCTAACATGTTTGACTTTACTCAAAGACATACAACAATTAGGGAAGTTCTGATGTAGAACAACTAGGGGGAAGAGATAGAAAATAGAAATTTAGAGGGAAAATCAGAAAGAGACAAGTAATTAGGGAGGAATTGAGGAAATTGGGTGAGAAACAGAAGAACTAGGGGACCAAATTAGAAAGAACAAATACAGGGAGAAATATCACTAATCAATATA
Source organism: Theobroma umbraticum (assembly GCF_002168275.2). Taxonomy (NCBI): domain Eukaryota; kingdom Viridiplantae; phylum Streptophyta; class Magnoliopsida; order Malvales; family Malvaceae; genus Theobroma; species Theobroma umbraticum. The sequence continues at coordinate 270,723 of NW_018397286.1, forward strand.
TCAAAAATCTAAAATAGCCTATATATATGAGAAAATTTCAACCAAACCCGTAAAACATAAAATTAAGTCCTAGATAACTTAATCTTTCAATTAGCATATTTCTATCCTCCAGCAAGTTCTTTATTTGTTTCATTTCTTTACAACACTCTAGCACATGCTTGAGAGCATGTAACAATCCTGACCAGATATCATGGTAGGATCATGATCAATATATTACAGAGAAACCCACAGATTTATCATCAAGTACATTCAAAGTACTTTCACAATATTAAATCAAGCTTATTATGCACCTAAACGCATGATACTAGGAAGGTTTAAATGATGTGAACAAAGACCATCAGTAATAACAGTAACAGTTTACACCAACTATGGAAATGAGCGCTAGAAGACATCCTTAGAAATGAGGTATTAGAGCTGGAATTCAGAGTGTATGGGTTACAAATTGAGGTATTGAAGTCTCATTGGTCAGGAGCAGATGCCTGGAACCAGAGGTTTGTCTTCCCACTCCCTCATCGTACTAAGGCAATTTGTTTCCTAAGAAATGAGATGATAATGAGAATCTACCTATTAACTCCAATGAGGCAAAGAATTAAAGTAAATACCGAAAGTAGTTTGTACAATATCGATTCAACATCCTCACCAACATAACCAGCCTGCATAAAGGAACAATTTGCCTATTAAATGGGACAGCCAAAAATAAGAAGAAATATTTTGCTAAGAGAACTGAGGCTACGGTCAATCATAAAGGCAAAAATGTATAATAGTAAAAGTACATTCTAGGACCTCAGATGAGTTGATCACAAGGCATCAAATCAAAGTAATACCTGACTTTCCATACTTAATAAGATGCTATTATGGCTAGGAAGATATCAAACAATTCAAATCATCAGGTAAACTACTTCAACAAGCTCGAGCTTGAATGTTAAAAGTTGCTACTAAGATAATTTGTACATGGTAATCTATAAACATATTCAAGTCTTGAGAAGGAGAGGGTGGTGTTTAAAGAACGGGAGAGAACTACCTTCCCTTACATAGCTCAACCCAATGTGCTTTCACATGCATCAGAAATATGTATTTTACAAGATTTTCACAGATTAATGCGAACTATGGACTTGCCTGTGTCAAAGTTGTTGCATCAGCAATGACAAAAGGAACATTGACAAAGCGAGCCAGAGTTTTTGCTAATAAAGTCTTTCCTGTTGTAGGATACGTGCATGCATAAGAAAGGGAATCCAACAACGTAATTTCATGCATTCAACTAGTTAATAATGAAGACTGTATACCAGAGCCAGTTGGTCCGACCAAGAGCACATTGCTTTTCTCTAACTCCACCTTGTCGTCATCATCAATTGATTCTAAACTTCCTGCTTCTGCTCCTGACCTAGCATTCAAATCCATGACCTCAGTTCTCTCTACATCTATGTTGTATATCAGTTTACTCAATAGAATACAATTAACCTAAGATAACCAAAATCAGATGAAAAATTCAGAATGAATATGGAAACTAACCCTTTCTGCAATGAGGCATGGTATATTCTTTTATAGTGGTTATAAACGGCAACAGACAGCACCTGCAACAATGATTTATCACATTCAGAGGGTTTTTTTTTTTTTTTTCACTCCTATAATTTGTAATGTTGAGATATACAATTAGTCGAGTGAGTACTACTAATTATTATTCTATTATAATTAACACACCACCTTCTTTGCCCTGCGCTGGCCTATAACGAACTGGTCAAGGCCCTTGCAAATCTCCTTGGGCGTAGGCAAATCCTTCCCCAAATTGGCCCCGCCCAACCACGCACCACTACCATGGTCTTCCTTGGGCCCCGTAGCCCGTATGACATTAACTCCGGGTGCAAAGGGCGGGCCGGGAGGAGAATGCACAGCGATGCCATTCCCGGGAGGGGGAGGCGTTGAAGGAGGTGGAGTTGGCGGCCAGTTCTCGGATCTGAGATTGTCCCAAAAGGATAACCTAAGCCTGTTCCGTGGAGAAGCAGAAGAAGTTTTGGGATTGGACTTATGGTTTTGGTGGCGGCCAATCTCCATGAACGTTCCCTGGAGAGGGGATATCCGAAAGTGGTAGGGGGTTTTGCAAGTGGGGCAGAAATTGAGGGGCGCGGAGGTAGAGGTCGGGGTGGATTTGCTGCCGCTAGAATTACTGTTAGTGTCATCAGATTGATCATCACCGCGAGCGGTAGCATGAGGAAAATTCAAATTGAAAGAATTGTGGCGATTGGAGAAGACAAGATCCATGGGGTTAAGGGAGGAGCAACGAGGGCAATTGGTCTCCGCTTTCATCTTTCGCCTAGCAGTAGAGGTAGTAGTAGTGGAATTCGTGGTGGTTGGGGAGTTGCTACCGTCATCGTTGCGGTTGTCGCCTCCCCCTTTGTCCCACTTGTACCGCTCTTGAATTCCTATTCCTATGAGGGAATGATGGCATCCCAAGCACTCCATGGAATTCAAATGCGCCCAGATCTTGTGCCTCGGGGAGAGTAAGGGCAGCTTCCTCCATCTCCACATCCCAGTCCCAGACATTTGAAATGACAATGAAATGAAAACAAAAACAAATTTATTTTATTTATTCAGAATTCTTTGGACATAATACTAGAGAATTAAATCAATGGGTAAGCATTTGTTTCTTCAGAGGAAGTTGATTTACAATTATATATAAAGGGAGAAGACGAGGAGCGAATTACGGATTGGCGGGACGAGGAGGAAGAGCTGAAATTGGGAATTGACATGCACCATTACTTAACCCAAATACACTATAAATCTAGAATCAAAAACATGATGATAGCCTTAACAGGAGGAGTTTGCGAGCGAGCGAGCGAGAGAGAGTGTTTAAAGGAGAGTTCATGGAAGCAAAGCAAGTTAGTTGTCTGGTTTCCTAATTTTGTTACCCACTGCTAATATTTGATCAAATCAAAAATAAATAAATATATATATATATATATATATATATATATAGATGAAATACCTTTGACCGCCACGCCCAGACGGCTTACTTCACTTGTTCACCTACGTATCAGGCAACTACAGACACCGTTAAATAGCTAACAAGCTTGTCAAACAGACATTGCTGTCTGCATGATCTGATCATGTGTGTCACTGACAACTATCTATTTCCTACAACTAGCTTACCCCTTTTTCGATGACTCATTTTTGCTTCATTGCAAACTTTACTCTCGATTTGAGTCATCCTCCATGGGCTAAATAACTTATCATCATCTTCAATTGCATGCTTACCAACACTTTGCCTCCAGCCATGGTATGTCTTTGATTACGAATTCAATGCCATGTTTTCCTTGCAAGTCTTTATTTCAACCAATAAAGTAAAAAGGGTCCCGTCCTTGATTCCCTTACCAAGTATAATGTTTTAGGCAGTCTTAAAGTCTCTCAAGCCTAAACCTTTAACCTTCTCTTTTTCCTCTTCATCTTCTCCACTTGCTTTATTTCTGAAGCATTTTATACACTTTTTAGTTTGAATACAAAAGATTAACTTCATGTACTTACTTTGAATCAAATAATTGATTAACTCTATATATGTGCTTTAAATCAAATGATGGACTAACTCCATATACACACTTGGATTAATTGCTTTAAGATAAATTTCATTTCTATTCTAAGCCTTCAAATGATAAGCATTCTGTGTTACAACTTTTTAACTACAAAAGGTCATTTCTAATCAAATTCTCTCTTTGGTTGAAATGCTACGATCAAGTCATGTTGGTATTTCCATTAAGGTGGCATCAAGCCTTTTAAATCAACTAGTGAAGACCTCTCAGCTGCTAGCAATTTTTGACTCGGTGAAATTTCAACTTCATTCTCATTTTTCATCATACTTTTCATTCCTTTTCTGACTAACTCAACTATGTCGAGAGAGATTATATCAGCTAACATTATCTTAGGAAAGAAGCTCTTATAGATTATAATAGTTTCATTTCTTTTACTATAGTTTAGATGGCTTCAAGGCCGGTATGAACTAACTATATATCATAGGTTGTCTCAACCTTGGTCATTAACCTAGCCCCAACCTATATTTGGCTACACACCGTTAACCTGGTTTGGTTGAATCACTTGACCGAAATTATGTTGAGCACATAAATATGCCATTCTCTTGCATATCCAAGCATTTATTTGGTTGTGTCACTACACCTTGGTTACCCTATACCCCCAAGTCATAATTTGGCTGTGCCCTTATACTTTAGTTAACTTGGGTGCTTGAACCAGAGTTTTGTAAAGAACCAAAACTTTGATTTGTTTGATTGTAGATACTTGATTTTTTTTATTGTAGATATTTGATTTTGATTAATACATATTTTTTTAAAGAATTATTTTATAATATAATATTATACAGAGAACAATGAGAATAACCATTATAAGTAAAACACTATTTTATATAAAACAGTTAAAACAAGTGAAGTGCTACTTCACATAAAACACTAAAAATAAGTGGAGTACTACTCCATATGGAACAACTAATACAAGTAGAACAACTACTTTGAATAGAATAACTATTTCACATGGATGACAGTGAAAGTAACTCGGAATAAGTGGCAAGATTCATGGGTTAATTTCATCTCAGAAGGTTCGAGAGAGTTTAGTTTGGTGGCTCAGATATGGAAGTAGTTAAGGAGTCTTTCTATTAACATTTTCTTAAAGTATAAGTGTTTTACCCTTCTATCTTGTTCTCATATACTTATTCACATATACCCTTTTTTTCTAGCACTTATTCATATACAACTTCTTCTATTGTACCTTTTCAAGCATACCTCTTCTTTGTTACTTTTTACTCGAGAACAAGTCTTATTACACCTAATTATTACAATGATCATATAATAGGTTTCTAATTGTTACTTGACATTAACTTTCAATAATAGTTACCTAATATTAAAACTCTTCTTAATAAACTCGGTCATTACATGTGTTAAAGCCTTTTCTTGTAACTGCCATATTTGGCTCTATATATAGAACCTTCACAATTCAAATGGGGGCTCTTCCTCCAAAGAGCTAACAGATCCTCTAGAGCTTCTTTCTCTAATTCTCTTTTAGTTCTGAAGTCTTTTTTTATTTTCTGCCAACAGATACAATACTCAGTATTTCAGAAACTGCTCCAATCTTCCTCTCTACCTTTTCCAGTGCATGCTTTTACTTATTTACAATGCTTTCTCTCCCTATCACAAGAACTCCCTTTGCATTTTGACGACTCCGTTGGGGAGGACTGATTGTGTTAAGTAAAACACTTATTATCACAACTTTGCATTATTGGAAGGAATGGACAGTTTCTTTGGCAATGAAAATGCATCTATTCCCACCTACATCTAAAAGCTGATGAAAATGATCAAGCCTTCTAAAGAGAAAATGCAAATGTTGGAAGATAACAATAGGCGGATGTTAGAGACCTTATCTCAATTTGCATCCTCCACTACTACTACTTCTCAAGCTCAATACACTTTAATGGTGATGAGGATGCAATTGATGAATCCACTCCCCTAACTATAAACACAAATGTGAATGGAGAAAATGGAGAAAATGTAATTGATGTGGTAGGTGTTGGAAATCCCAATTTGAACAACTCTTCTATGGTAGTTAGGCCAGCAACTACCTCTACTACAATAATCCTACCAACTACTACTCAAGGCTTTGTGATAATGGAAGAGCTTCAAAAGTTACTAGATTAAAAGAACAAGAGATTCATCTTTTTTGAATTTGATCTTAAATTTCCTTACCGAGCAAGCACAGCAGTTAATCCATATCCTAAGGACTATAGTAATCCTAAATTCAAGCAATTCAATGGTAAGACCAATGATGCACGAGAGCATGTTATGAAGTTTATGGAAACACTTGGAGTAGTGGAATTGGATGATGACTTGAATTTGAAGGAATTCTTTAAATCTCTCATTGAAAAGGCTTATACATGGTATCTTAATCTCACCCCTAGTTCTATTAAATCTTAGAGTTAAATATGTAAAATATTTGGGAAAATGTTTTTCTCTACTCAAGTGCAGGTTACTCTCATTGATATGGGAAAAGAATATCAAAAGTCTAGAGAAGACCTCATGGAATACATCTAACGCTGTAGAGAAAAAGCGTTGGACATACAAAAGCCTCATAATGAGAAGGATTTAGTAAAAGTTTGCATTCAAAGATGTTTGGTGAGAATAGGATACACTTAGAGAATTTATCTCTTTTAACCTTTGTTACCTTGGTGGAAGCTGCACAAAAAACGAATAATATGGTTCTTAGACAAAAGGGAGCTATTCACTTTGATAAAAGGAATCCCTAACGGTGAATGCCATTTAAAGAAGAGGTCCATTATAATCAAATTTACATCTTAGAAAGGCTGATCTAAGGAGAAAGCCATATGAAGAGAACAATTCTTCCCCACAATTCTCAGTTCCACTAAATGGAGTGAAAATGCTTCTTCATGAATGGATTAGGTATAGACAGGTGAACTTGACTCATGTTTCACAACCACCAATAGTAGAAGAGAAATCCAACCCAAGGTATTGTGACTATCATAAAACAGTTGGTCATTCACTTCTTAAATGTAGAGACTTGTGTTGAATATCCCACAAAAAGATGCAAGCAAGAGAGTTATTGATTGGAAAAACAAGGTCCAAAGCAACTCATTTCCCACTCATGTATGATACTCTATGACTTTAACTTTTCATTACTTCATGTATTGAAATTTGAAATTTGGAAAGAAAAGAAATTCATACTTCAGCCGTTAGCTTTATCGCTTAGACTTTGGCTGTAATTGTATTATACTATTGGTCGTAAGCTTTATCACTCATTCTTTGACCATAGCTCACCACTCTTACTTTAGTCGTAAACCTTACTGCTCATATTTTGGTTGCAATAATATTTTTTTTTATTGGTGGCAAGCTTTATCACTCATTCTTTGACCATAATTCATCATTAATATTTTAGCCATTAGATTTATTGCCCATAATTTGGCTGTAATGATGATATGCTATTAGCCATAAGCTTTATCACTCATTTCTTGGCCTGAGCTTATTACTCACAAATTGACTGCAGCTCTTATGCTTACTTATTTAAAGAGTTAAACTAATCTCTTTTATATCAGGTTCAGAGTTAACCTCTTTGATGTAAAGTTGAGATTCTCCTCTGGTTGCATATACTAATATGAGAAGTGAGCATGTAACATTCATATAAATAGTATTACTCTGATGAGTGTACAAAGCTAATAAAAGAGTAGCCAACTATTCAGTTCCACAAAAAAGAGTTGCTATTTTTATGATTAAAGAAAGTATTTATATATAATTCATAAAAGTCACTGTTAAAAGAAGTATCTAATCATCTTCGCAACTCCTCTTTAGTAAAACAATTTTTACTGTAATATTTCTTGATATATCTAATTATTCTTAAAAAGAACTACTATCAGAAAAAATATCTAATCATCTTTGCAACTCCTTTTGATAATTCTTCAATACAATAATCTTTGTTGCAATTCTTTTCGGCTTTGCTAGCATCATTTATGAGCTGTAACAACAATTCCCACTTTTGGAGAAGTATTTACTTATGGAATATTGGCAATCACAAGTCAACTTCAAATTTTTCTATTACATATGTGTTACACAAGGGCTAAAAGCACTACTAGCAAACAGAAATCTGAATACCAAAACCCACATAAGTACAACTTTAAGTTTAGCCAAAAGAACATAGAGCCTCTCTAGAAGAAATAATGAAACACAAGAAGAAAAGTGGTCAGGAGAAAAAGGCTCATGGAGGTAATCATACTTAAATTGATACGTTAATTTATATGGAAATATGAGGAACTTCACCAATTTTGTAGACATCATACCAAAAACGAGATAAGTCCTCATATGTAATATTATTATCTTTATTTCTTTATGCATTTCATTACAAATTTGACATAGAACTACATGTTTTTTAAAATGTGCAAAAAAAATTATTATTGGTCACTTTTTTCTAGCATTAACATTATAAAGAATGCATACAATAAAAAGACTACATTTTTATATTACTATGAGGATGCCATTAAAAGATTAAATAGTTACATTTTTTAGATTTTATTACATAAAGAAATATATTATCTAAAGAAATATTAAACTTTATTATAATTTTTATTGTCATTTTTAATTTTTTTTAATTAATTTATTTCTTTTAAAAAATATAACATAAAAAATATACATACAAATAAAAAAATCAAAAATCAATTAAAAAAGCTGCGAGCCCTACTTAAGAGCTCATAGCCCCAATTAATAATGATGATTATTAATAATCATTTGACTCTATAAGATTATTAACTTGTTCATTTAAGGGACATTCATTAATAATTTATGATTTATTATTTTATTACTTATAAATAATTTATCAAGTGCTTCTTTTTGAGATTGTATTAAACTTTCCATTCTTCTTTTTTTTTCTAAGCTTTAAATAATCAAATTCATATTTTAGATTTGACATATTCAAATATTTATTATAAGGTACAAAAATATTTAGTCATTATAATTATCTTACATATTTTAAATGGCTAATAGAAAATCAACAATCAAAATTTCCAATTCAAAAAAATAAACTATCACATAAAATAAAGATAATATAACAATACAATATAAATTCTAAATTAAAGTAAAAAAGTTTGTAAAAATTAGAACAATAGTATCTAATTATTGAATGCTTATTGCAAACCGCAAATGAGACTCACAACTTTATGAAAATAATAACACAATAGACTTCTTGTATATTCTTTTGAAAAAAATTGAAGTTAAAGGAAGAAAGAGTAAACGTGAAATGAAGAATTCAAAATAGATATTATACATTGAAAAAAATAATTAGTTTTATATAGAGGAAAAAATAATTGTTGGAAATCATTAAATACATTGATTGAAAATAGGAGAAATAAATGAGAAAAAAAACTGTTGGAAATGATTAGATAAATATTACCATTAGTTAATTGGAAATAAGAAAATATAGTTGAAAATTAATAGCATTCTAGAAATTAATAAGTGATAGAAAATTGAAATTTATTAGGCACATAATTAAAGAAGTGAGAAAATAAGTAATTTTATTATTTATTATTTATTATTTTAATTTTTATATATTTTTAATATAATTAATTATATTATAAAATTATAAAACTTCTCCAAATTTGGGACCTCCTTAAATTAGAGACCTAAAACCCTTGCTTGGGTGGCTTCACCCAATAGCAAGCCTTAATGCTAGCAAACCAAAGTAAAAAGCAAAAAGCTGATAAGTAAGCCAGCTTTTATTTGCTTCTTTCACTTCAACTTTTAGTTACTTCTTTTATTTTGTTTCCATCAAAGGCTATAGATCAAAATAAAATAATAATGGGTAATAAGGCTTGAAATAAATCCTTGTATCAAGAAGGAATTTTTTCTTTTGGTTATCAAGATAGGTTTCTTTTGAAACATAATTATTCTTGCTTTGTGCTTTTCTTCTAAAATCAAGTAATTTGTTTATTTGTTTGAACATATATATATATATATTCTCTTTCAATCAAAGAGCTTCATCTTATGCATGAAAAATTTCTTTTCTCATATTTCAATAAAAAAAATTTCATGTAGGGGGCAACAAGCAAGAGAAATTCAATTTTTTTGAAAAGTAAGAAAATACATGTAAAAAAATTAAACAAGAAATTACAAGAAAAAGAAAAACTTACTCACTCAAAAAGATTCGTAAAAGAACTAACTTTGTTCTGAATTTTGTTTTGCTTTACTTTGAATCTGAATAAAAAATATTATTCATATTAGCTTCGTATTTATAAGGGATACAAAATCAAGATTTTTACAAAAAAGATTAACTTTCCTTTCATCAATTGCATCTTGAAAATCTTATTTTATATGAAAAATATATTACTATATAATTAAACAAATATTACTCAAGATTTTGACATCGCACCTTATATAAGACAGTAACATATTACTACCTAAAACGTTATTGGCTAAGATGTTACTATTTAAGGTATTACTAATTAAGGTGTTACTGGCCGAGGTGTTGCCCAAGGTGTTACAATACAATGTGTTATAGTACAAAATAAAATTTTTTCATAAATTAATACATAAGAATTTTTTTCAAGAAATAATTCTTATGTAGGGAGCAAAATGTAGATACTTGATTTTGATTAATACATTTCTTTAAAGAATTATTTTATTTTATAATATTATATAGATAACAATGAAAACAACCATTACAAGTGAAACACTATTTTATGCAAAACAACTAAAACAATTGAAGTGCTACTTCATGCAGAATAATTAGAACGAGTGAAGTGCTACTTCACGTAAAAAAATTAAAATGAGTGGAGCACTACTCCATATGGAATAACTAATACAAGTAGAACAGTTACTTTGTACAAAATAACCACTTGATATGGATGACAGTGAAAACAACTTGAAATAAGTGTCAAGGTTCATAAGTTACTTTTATCTTCGGATGTTCTAGAGAGTTTGGCATAGTGGCTCAGATATGAAAGTAATTAAAAAGTCTTCCTCTTAACCTTTTCTTGAATTACAAATGTTTCACCCTCCTACCTTAATTCCGTATACCTGTTCACATATACCTTCTTTTATCATATCTATTCACGTACAGCTTTTTCTATTGTACATGTTCACATACAGTTTCTTCTCTTGTACCTTTTCACGTATACCTCATCTTTGTTAACATTTACTCGAAAACAAATCTTATTATACCTAATTACTTCAATAATCACATAATGGGTTTCTAACCATTACCTGGCATTAACTTTCAATAATGATTACCCAACATTAAAGCTATTCTTAATAAAGCCATTCATTACATGTATTAAAACCTTTTCTTATAACCGCTATTTGTGGCACTATATGTAGAGCCTTTACAATTCATTAAGGGGCTCTTCCTTCAAGAGCTAATAGATGATCTTCTAGAGCTTCTCTCTCTAAATTGTCTCTGTAATTCTCTTCTACTCTTTAATTCTTTTCGTATTGTTTTTCACCTGCCACAATACTCAATTCTTTAAAAACTGCTCCAATCTTCCTCTCCGCCACCTCCGATGTATCTTTTTACTTATTTGCAATGCTTACTCTTCCTATCACAAGAACCCCTTTTACATTGATTAATCGAGATTCTTGATCTTGATTTAGGTAGAAACCTAATCCCTGGATAGCTTGCATACGTTGGCTTACATTAGGTTAAACCTCTAAGACCAGATTTGATCTAAATGTAGAGCTACAAGTTGTTGACTAGGAAATGCATTCTCAATATTCCTTAATACGAATTCGTTCCCGAAGGTGCAGTGTTTTGACGTCTAATTCTTGTGCCTAAATTTGCTGTCTTGGTATCAACCAAACTTAACTGAACCATGTTTTGTGAACCTTGACTCTAACTTAAACTTGGGCTGTTGCTAACTTGAGTCAATTGCTTTAATTGATAGTCATTCATATTCCCTATCTTAAATGTTTGGGATATTAGAACGGTACATAAGTAGTAAAGGCTTGTCACTTAGAAATTTTGAATCTTCATCATTGGCATAGCTTAACCCATTTTGGTATGAACTTTGTAGTAGAAATTTTAAACCAAAACTTATGAAAAATATCCTAAAATCAAAAGAATTTATAAATCATGTAGAACAAAATATTTTACTATGTCAGTCCGTTTTCAAAACAGTTTTTTGAGATTTTCCACCAAATCCATTTTAATTAATAAAGATGCAAATGATATTTATATCATTGAAAAGCTTATGAAGTCCAAAAACTTGTAGAATAAAGATATTTGAGAAATAATCAGTTTAGGTCTAAGTGCTCCGAGGAAACCTGTTGCAAATTCTTATGAAAACAACTTTATGACTTCAACTTCCTTACGCTTTCAAGTGTTTGGCATAGTTACCAATGTCCTATAGGGAGCTGTGAGTCGCAGGTTAAGAATCAAGATCTACTACTGGTTTATTCTTCCTTAATTTTCAGGACATGTTAGAATGGCTCTAATAGCAATATTGGCTTAGCCAAATTTGGCATGAACCTGTGTTAAGGTTCTTAAACTGATTATTTTAATCATTTATTTTCCTTCGAATTCCAGTCTTTGGCTTACTTTTCTACCGAAAACTAAGAAGACCATGCAAGTGTTGATTGATTCAAAACCGTGGCTTTCCATTAACAATCCAGCATGGAATGAGCAGTAACCAGGATATTCAACCATAATGCAACGTCATCCTGACACGGCGTACGAGGGATAGTCCCATACACCGATCATTGATATCAAAATTTGATAAATTAATCCCAAAAACACAAGGGGAAGAGTGCAATGCAATCAAGGTAAAACCTCCCAAGTCGTATCCGCATGTGCAGTCTGGAGCTGTGGCGACTGCATCTCCTGTTGTTAGTAGCTAGGATCAAACCACATAAACATTAACAGTATGAATGTGGATTCCAATAATTAGGTATATAAATTTTAGGCCGTCCAATCCAAAGCGAAAATCCCAAGAAGTTTGAGTAGCTGTTTTTCCGACCCTTGCTTTAGGAACAATCAAAAGAGCCCTTAATAAATGCCATTTTTATTGTCTCGGGATCGTTTGCTGCCTTTAAATACTTCATTCCAACTAATTAACTAGGGTTAGTCCCAAGTGTATGTGCAGCGCGTGTTGATCATATTACATATAACCGCAAATGAACCCTCAGCTGCATGCCACAGTTAATCTACATGCATTAATTTCTAGATATCTACCACTGACGTATGGTCACCTTTTGCCTTTTTCAAGGGAAAATTTGATTGATTGCTTATGAACATAACATCCTTAAATTGAAATATGAATGTTACATGTCGAAATCCCAATAAAAGAATGAATGCATTTTCAGCTTTGAAGATTGACTAATATAGAATACAGCATTGGAAGAGATGTACAAGTATTGGGAGCTAGGGTGCAACCACGCTCCCTCAAGGCATGTAGAGGAAGCAAGGCCTTGAGGTTAAAACCATATTTTTAAAAGAAAAAATATATACTAGTCATAGTCTCATTACCAAGGCTTGCTTTTTACGCGAGCTTTAACCCTTCCCGACGGCGTAGTCACCGGCCGTCAACTATCTCACGCCATTCCCTTTACACCCCCCCGTTGACATACCTCTTTCCATATTTATATATTCCCCTTGTTGAAAATGATTGCTTTCAATACCTCCCTGCATATATATACACACACATGAAACATCTTCCTAGTTGATTCCATTAATAATATAGGCAGTGATGGGTTCATCGAATGGCGGAGTGCCTCCAGGTTTCCGGTTCCATCCAACGGACGAGGAGCTCCTCCACTACTACTTGAAGAAGAAGGTTTCATTTCAGAAGTTTGACATGGAGGTCATCAGAGAAGTGGACTTGAACAAGATGGAACCTTGGGAGTTGCAAGGTAAAGTTCTTTAACACTGCCTAATGATCACCAAAGCAAATTGCGGTAGCCTACGTCTGATTGCCTGCAAATTTGTCTTCTTCCATTACCTTACTGCTCTCAGTTTTAATTCTGGCTAGTAGGAAATTTTCAACACTTTAATGCATGACTAATAAGCATTCACCACAAGTTGGCATCTCTAAATTCTTTCGTCATATAAACCCTAAACCCTTTATTAGCTAAAACAATTATTTGTTGTCAACAATTTCTTCTTAATTGTCTTGATATATATGAAAAAGTACCAAAAATGCAGTAAATATATGAAATTTCTGAAAAAAAAAAAAATACTGTGAGTCTTAGTCTATGGAAGTGTGTTTGGGTTGGATTGTCCTTTGAGTTAATTTCGAAGTCAGATCCAATGGGTTTAGATAATTTTAGATTCGAGTCTTATTAGTTTCGAATGCTTTGAAGTTTGAAATTTTTTGGAATTTAGATGGTCTAAAAATTGAGTAAGTTTGGACAAATTTCCAATTATTTGGAATTTATATTGGTCATAGACATTTTTAGTAATTTTATATGTAATAAATAATTACATTTTTTTCATAATAGATGTCAAATCAATATTATTAATTAATTTAACAAATTTAAGATAAAATGTAAAATGTTAGAAATTAAGAAAAGTGATTCATATTTGTATAAATATAAGTGATATATACTATATATAATTCTATCCATACAATACACTAACTATTAAAATTTGTTTGTGATTTCTATTTTCATCTTTTTAGACGTTATGACATCCTAACATTATTCTAATTTTAACATTTAACTATTTTCGCATTTTTGACATTAATGGAGGATAAAAAGTAAAAACGCATTGGCTTGATGAATATCATAATAAATTTAATTAATCAATTAATTTGCATAACGTTAGTTAAACTTCAATATTCAACATTGAAAAAAAAATTAGAAATAATTTATTTATATAATTGTATAATAATTATACATAAATATTATTTTTTAATTTAAGGAACAAAATGTGTATTATTTATCCATTTACTCATTTTAGAAAACCTTATGTAATTACAATTTAAGTTTTTACGGATTTCCTTCGAATCAATCTTGAGTTTTGATTTGTTTAGGATTGCCTCGAGGTACGGGTTCTATTAGTTTCAAGTCTTTGACTTTCTACAATCAATTTGTATCGGACCAACTTGTTTCAAGTAGATTTTTGGTTCAGTTAAATTTTAGCGTCTTAACAACTAATAATTTATAAATTAGCTGTAAAAGTATAAATTAGAAAAGATTTAATTATTGAAAATCTCTTATACAAAAGATATTATTTTCCTCTTTTAATTATGATTTAGATAATCATTTGTTTTATATGTTTGTGTTCTTATAACATTTGGCTTGGCAGCTAGCTAGATAATTTTTGGGGGTTTGGATAAGTAGAAAACATATTGGAAATACTTGACTGTTGACCTCTTAATTGATCCGTCTGGTACACGGGGTTGAGAGATAGAATATGGTCTGAGTCAGGCAGTGTATATCCCTTCCGGATTTGGTGAATCAACATTTAATAATGCAATGATCTAAACAAGACTGCACGACTTTAATTAAAAGCATATGAATTGGATGGAAGGGGAAGGTGGTGTTGCTTGCTTCAGCTTATAACTCTTTGAGTGTTACAGAGAGATGTAGGATTGGATCAACTCCGCAGAACGAGTGGTACTTTTTCAGTCACAAGGACAGGAAGTATCCAACGGGGTCAAGGACGAATAGGGCAACCAATGCAGGGTTTTGGAAAGCAACGGGAAGGGACAAGTGCATTAGGAACACCTACAGGAAGATCGGTATGAGGAAAACCCTTGTTTTCTACAGGGGAAGAGCTCCCCATGGCCAAAAGACTGACTGGATCATGCATGAATACAGACTCGAAGACGGAGACGATCCCCAAGGAAACACCTCTGTTAGTATACAAATTAATATTGTATTAATTCAGTAATTAATTAATTAAGAAGAAGATAGTGTTTTAGATGATTATACTAACATGAATTTGCATGCATGCAATGTGTAGGAGGATGGGTGGGTGGTGTGTAGGGTGTTCAAGAAGAAGAATCTATTCAAGGTTGGGAGCAATGGAGGGGGGTCAAGCATTAACTCATCAGATCAACAACTCAACACTTCAAGCAGCAGCCAGCCTCGCTCTCTCATGCACAGATCAAGCGACCAATACCTAGTGCGTCACCAACACCACAACTTTGAGTTAAACAAGGCTGAGCTAGCCCTTCACTATTCTCACATGCAAACCCCTCAATATTCTCTTTTCCAACCCCAAACCCTTGTTCAACCCCACAAGCCTATCAACTATGAGTTTGCGGCAGCGCCGGCTGCTCTCCCTCCGAACCCTCCCGTAATGATTAAGCAACTCATGTCTAGGGATTGTGAGAGTGGCAGTGAAAGTCTTAGGTACCAAGCTTGTGAGCCAGGTCTAGAGGTTGGGACGTGTGAACCAAGTCAACCAATGGGCGTTCCTGGAAGAGATGAGGGGATGAATGAATGGAGTATGCTTGATCGGCTGGTGAGTGCATCTCATATGGGACATGAAGATTCTTCCAAAGGGGTTAGGTTTGAGGAGACAAATGCAACAGCAGTGCACCCAATGAACCAGCTTTCATTGCGAGGAGAGATGGATTTTTGGGGCTATGGGAAATAGTTTGTGATTTTTGTGGTATTACAGAGCTAAATTGGCTCTCATCATATGTTCATTTCAAGGAGAAAAAACAAAAACAAAAGAACTACTTTGATAGTGATATGACTGATTTTTTATGGAATTTGTGATATTATTAAACATTTGTACTTTATGTGGAGTCTTATTAATGATTAATTACTGGCTTTTGTAAATGTAATACCCCTGCCTTTATATTTTACACTATAAATTTGTTGTTTGATCACTTGAAAAAATTCCACATTGAAGAATTAAGTGTTCAATTTTTATATTTCATAATATAAGTTTTCAATTTGTATTATAAAATTGTTTAGTATGTTAGTTAAAAAAAAAATAAATACTGCTAATATTTTGGTAAAAAGATATGTGATTTTATAGAAATTTTATTCCTAACAAGGCTTAAATTTTAATAGAAATTTAACAACCTAAAAATGTTTAAAAAAGACATTTAAGCAGTAGTATATAAAAATAAACATATATGTGAAATGAAATCATATAAAAGAAGTATACATGTAAGCACCAAATTTTACATATTGAATTTTGTATAATTAAGGAATAATTTGGATTGAAAAAATAAAAATAAGAGAGTAAAATACATTGTCACCCTTAAGTTTTAACCATAATTTCATGTGAGTCCATTAGTATTTGAAATGAACAATTCTCTCCAAATATTTAAACTGCGTTAATAGACAAACGTGAAATGTTTAAAATACTTTTCTGCTTTCTCTGCTCTTTTTCATTATTTTCCTTTCTCTCAGATCAGTCGACGGTTCTCCCTTACATCAACCAATCACCCAACAACCGAATCTGATCACGCACCCTAGATCTCACGCTCCCTTGAGGAGCACCAAATCGGCACTCCCTTGAGGGAGCAATCTGTCAACAATTTTGTCAATAATACAAACAATGCATGTTTTTTTTTTTAGAAATTAAATTTATCCTATTTGTAATAAAATTATAATATGATGCTATTATTGATAAAGTAAATATATAAGAAACAAATATGCATATAGAAACTATTGAAAATCTAAAGAAATCATTATTAATAAAAAATATTCTTATGTAAACATCTAATAATAATCCAAATATTCCGTCAATAAATCTCATTGAAGGGGTGAGGGTGGCTATTGCTATGCTAGAGGCTACAAAGGCTCGACCACGTCTTGCTAAGGTTGGGATCTCATCGATCCAATTACATCCTTCAACAAAACCTTAATATTGGTGAAACCTGCCATCAAGGCTTTCACATCACTAAGCAATTGTCGATTATCCCTCAAGCTCAAGCGTAAAAGTCGACGTAAGAGGTGGTGCATTGTTAGGGCTATAAGTAGACTCATACATCACCATTACAGCTAGAAGTCTCAAAATGGGGACTCAGGTGCCAAATCTGTATATGTGGGTTTGAGTACTTGTTTACCCTCCAATGGCCTTAATCCATGACTCTAGATCAAACTCTAGATAGTTCGATAACTCCACATCATATTTCTTCACTATTGCCGAAGCGTATGATTCCTACAAATAGAAAAACACGTAAAATTATTAAGTTATTTAATCGAAAAGCAACATATATATGTCAAATATATATAAACATACATATTACTTACACAAATAGTCTTAGACTTTTTGTCCATAAATTCTCTAGTACACTTCTGCCCCTTGTGAGTATATTTAAAGAGCTCGGAGAATGTAACTTGTGACTTCTTTTTTTTTCCTGTAAGCATAAAGAGAGAAAAAAAATACACATCATTAAAAGTATTGCAATCGTTAATTAACATACAAAATTGTATTATTAAATTAAATGACTTATGTAATATATATATTCATAAAAGCGTATACCATCCTCTTTTATTGAAGGGTAAAAGGCAAGGAACCAACGATATGTTTCGCCACGCTATTGTCCTTTTCTGTAAGGTAGTTCTACTTTGCCTTGCGTGAGCATGATTGCCACTTGGGTATTGACCATACCAGATCAACAAGCTAGTCCTATACCTCAGTAGTGTTTCACAATCATGCCTTACCCTTTATCAATTCAAGATCTAAATCGGGGCCACCCATTTCTCTCTTCACCTGATCAGACTAATTAGCTAATAGGTCTTTAAGGCGATCCTTGCAAATCTTCTCCCATATGGACTTCACCTCTGTTGTATTTATAGTAGCCCATGTAAAAGATTCCTACATAAAAAAAATATTTTAATACAAAAAATTATGATAGATTATAATAGTATATACTATATCTTTACATTACCTCGAATTTTCGCCACATGTTAATTTTATGCTCTGGAAGAACCTGCCTCAATGTCGACCAAGGCCCATCGAAGTTACTCTTGATAATCCTCATAATTGTAGGAGTAACGCAATTTCATCAAAAGCATTAGAAAAAAGACTTATTGGTTAATAAAACGCATTACGTAATTAACTAAATATTGAGTGCATATAATTAATGATATAAATTTGAGTAGAGAAAATTATCTCTCTCTTAGAGGATGTAGTAATTAACACAATCTTTACCATCTCAACCAACCTACTTTTTTGTAAACTAATAAATGTAGGAATTGAACTCATAGGAGGATGGGAAACAATCCAAATCTTTGTCAATTTTGCTAACTTAAACATGTGTTTAATAGATTCGAACAATTAATGGATAGTTCTTTACTAGTAGAATTCGATTTTTTGGATAGTGTATCGCAAATTTATGTGGGTTGTAATAAGGTTTAGATATCTTGATAGGTAAAAGGTTTTGGGTTAAACACTTCATAAATAACAGGTACCTTACTCATCTACATATTTAGTCAAACATGCCGATGTGATGGCCTAGTATTATTAAGTTGAAGATAAAGAAGATTATACTATTTCTAGAAAAGAAAAGTAAGAAAATGATGACGCTATCACACACATACAATGGAGCATAGAACGTTTTAGTTTTAACTTGCTTATACTATATAAATAAAGTTTTTCCTCCTTTCTTTCAATTTGTTTTAGCTGTAGCCATAGATTTACACAGACATACCACCATGGGAGGAGTGAATCTCTTCGTCTCTCTTTCACACATTTTGTTTTTCATTTTGATTGTTTTGTATTTGAATAAATAACTAGAATTGAATGATTATTCTGCTTTCTTAAGAAATGATTGTTTCTTTTTAGTTTTTATTTGCTTGCGTATAAAACATTGTCGCTTATGTTTTCCTCTTTTCCTTCTTTTTGTTTCTTAAAACAATGAATAATGGTCGTTTATCTCTCTATTTAGTTTGTTGTAGATTTGATTGGATGTGACAAAATAATGCGACTTTAAGGATTTTGTATATTTAAATTAAAATTTTATGGTCAACAGCCTCGAAATCAAACAATCATCCACGAAAGTGGGAAAACTCAATCAAAATGGGATACACGAAGTTGCTCAAGGTCTGGTCTTCGTTTTGAGTAGAGTTGTCAACAGGTAGAATACTTGTAAATTTCGAAGTATTCAAATCCTAATCCTATAAAAAATCAAATACCTAAACTTATTAATTAACAGAATAATTTTAAAAATTACAAGCCTAACCCTAACCCTAATATATTTTCACTATTCTATAATTACCCTAACTTATTTAAAAACCCGATTAGATAAAAAAATTATCAAAATGTTGTTCATGGTACCCAATTACCCGAACCCGTATCTATATACAATAATATTTCTCTTACATTTTTCATATAATTAACTACTAGTTAAATTATTAAAAACACAAATGATAATATTTAAATTTAAATAATCAAAACAAATATTTTAAACATAAACTTAAATAACTAAAAACAAATATCCATATAACAACATAAACTTAAATAACTAAACACAAATATCCAAATAATAACATAAACTTAAATAACTAAACACAAAGATCCAAACAAACAACATAAACTTAAATAACTAAACACAAATATCCAAATAACAACTTAAACTTAAATAATTAAAAACAAATATCCAAACAACAACTTAAACAACATTAGAAATTTACAATAAGGCAAACTCATGAAAAATTCAATCTTCTTATTCCATGTCAGTGTCAACAAGCATGGCAATTGAATCTTCAATTGTTATGCATTATTATGCCTAAATAAAAAAAATAAAAATGTATATAACACTTAAGATAATAGATAATTTTTCATACAAAACAAATGAAATAAAAGTATTATGAGTTTATTTACCTTTCAATTCATTCCCCAACCAATTTTGAGTGCACATCAATGCCTCCAAAGTGTATGGTTTCAGCCTACTTCAATGGTCAATCACCACTCTCCAACTAGTGCTAAAGCCTGACTCTAATGCAACTGTAGAAATAATAATAGCAAGAAAGTCCCTGGCAATCATTTGTAAAGTGGGATACTTTATCCCATTTGTCTTCCACCAACTCAAAATGTTAAAAAAATATTAGTGAATGGAAAAACTTTGTCTTTTAAATAATAATCCAATTTTGACTTTACATGCCCATCAGTAGAAGAATTAAGATATTCATACAACATACATTCATCTGGTTCAGATGATTCATCAAATATTGCTGCTAATGAACTCTGAGAAGACTATGATTCTAAATTGGTGGATTTACTCTGGTATTCTTGAAGTAAATCATAACAAGTTTTCCTAACTTCTTCGATCTTATAAGTTGCAACACTATCATAAATTTTAGGAAAAAAATACTCAACTACCTTCATTTTATATCTAGGATCCAATATAATCGCCACAATTAACGCAATATGAATATCCTTCCAATATTTTTTAAACTTCTCAAGCATTTTTTTTGCCATTGCACTAATTGTCACATCATTAAAGCACATCCAATTCACAATTGCAATTTGAAGTTTACAAACTTTGGCAAAAATATAATTTGCAATAGGATACTCTATCCCAAAAACTAATTTAGTGAGATCATAAAACATTTTCAACTTGTCAGCAATATTTTTGCTCTCTCCTAATCTTCCTCTCTAGGTATACAAGAGTAAATTTTTTCTCTAAGTTTCAACTCAAGGAAAATATCTTTGTATCCTATAGCAGTCCGAAGTATCACATAAGTTGAATTCCAACTAGTTCTACAATCTAGACTCAACTTTTTAGAATATGGCACTTTAGCTTGACGAGCCACTTCTTCAAAATTTTTCAATTTAGATGGACTAGCTGACTAATGTACTACACTATCACAAACATTTTCAATAACATCTTCAATCACATATAATCTATCTCTCACAACAAGATTCAATATATCTACACAACATTTCATGTGAAGAATTCTTCCATTAAGCAAAAGTTCAGAACCCAAGTTATGCACTAAGATAAAAATCATACCATCATTGGAGCTACAATTATCCATAGTGATAGTAGAAAATTTTCTCTCTATATATAGTTAAAGCATTCATCATTCCTTGAGCAAGAACATCCATGGTGTGAGGTGCTGGCATGTATACAAATTTACATGTTTACAAAATAATATTAATGAATTTGCTTTTTTTTTTCATAAAACCATTAATGTATAACATAACAAAATTTAAAGAAAAAGAATTAAAATTGCTTACCTCAAGGTATAGCTTTGTAACTCCCAAGAGTCATCAATATAATGAGTAGTGACAGACATGTAACCTTTCCTTTAATTTAAAGTTCACATATCTGTTGTGATTGCCATTCGACTTTTTAACTTCTCAAACCCCTATTGTATCTTGGATTTTTTTGAGCAATAAATCTTGTGAATGCCCTCTTTAATTGTGTTGTAAAAAACTATCTTAAATATGGGTTGAAGACTAGCAAAAAGCTTCTTAAAACCAACATAAGAAACAATAGAAAGCATATACTCATGCAAGACTATAACACAAGCCAACTCATGTCTGAAAATGTCTTGATCAAGTGTGTAATTTTTAATCTAAACCTTCCCATTAGCTTGCGTATCTATGCCAAGTTGCTTTTGCTTTTTAAAGCATTGTTCAATGCTTGAATTTTTTTCTCCTTGCACAAGTACTCATGTGATTTTTTAAAGCTTTTGTTCCATTCTTGCTATTGATCTTAAGAACAACTTTACAATAATTACAAATTGCCACATTTTCCCCATTGAGATTTTTTTTTCCAAAATGATTCCAAACCTCTGAAGTTAATTTGCAAGGGTGTTTGGTACTTAAACTACATAATCGAGGTTTATTTATAGTAGGCAAGATCAAATATTGATTACTACTAACAGGAGTGCTAGAAGGCTTAAAGGTACTTGTTGTGAACTTGACCCTACATATGCTAATGATTGAGAGAGTGTTTTTATACAATTACAAATTAATACTATCATCACAATTTTCAACTGGAGCCATTTTTCAAAAAACCTAGAAATATAAAACATGGCAGAATCAATGTCTAAATCAATTTTAAAAAATAAGTACAATTCAATAACTCATGAACATACATAATTTCTAAGCTTCTTGCAAAATGGTTTATTTACCACAATAAGATAATCCACAAATTTTGGAGCACCAAATTCTCACAAAGAAGTTCCTAAAGATCTGAACATAAAACACTTTTCTATATTCTGAAAATTTGTAAGTTAATGAGCAAAATACGAACACAACTTTTTTTTTTTTGCTTGGGTGAGACGATTAACAAGACATCTGAAATCTGCCGAAAAACTAAAGCATTAGAATACATCACTAAATCTAATTACATATATTAAGGATATGTTAATATAACATAAACTTAAAAATTAAGAAGAGCAAAGAGAATTTGTAAAGCATACCACTTAATTATAGAGTTTTCATCATTGTTGTCCATTCCAGGCCCAGTGTCAAAAATTGAGTTTGCATTCTCAAACTTCAAAAATATTAAAATGGCCATCTAAATGAAGTGTATGATGTAAACATTTTATGATGTAGAAATAACTAAAAAAGGAAAGTTGAATTAGTTATATGCAGAAAAAGCAACACATGCATGCACATTATACACGAACAGATAAAGAAGAGGTAGAAAATGCCTTTATATGATAATTGTGATGGTGGAATACAATAGATTTCACACACACACTATTAGGAAGATAAATTTCAATGTTTGACCAAGATAGATTTCAAACAAATTTTGAACCACAACATATATTAACAAAATTGTTTGGAACTAGCAAAAAATATAAATCTTCAACTTTTTTAGTGTTAATAAATAACACTTCTAAAGCTATGTAATTGGCCATGATCATTAATCTTAGTCAGTAACATATATAATCAAATTTTAATTCATTTTCACTACACCATCAATTTACTATTTGAACTTAGATTATATTTCATTATAGAATAAATGCCAACCAAAAAAATAAAAAGAACTAACTTTTGAAATTAAATAAATAGGACCACGTCTTTCAAAATGGGAGATGTTGTAAGTCGATAAATTTGGGAGTTTCTATATCTTGAGGAACCTGAATGTTAACCTTGTACTTTAAATTCATGCACTAATCTAAATTCTTTGAAAAAAAACAAACACATAAAAACCTAGTAAGCATTCAAACATAGTCCAAGTATGCTAATGAAATATTTTTACCTTGATAAAAAAGCCAAATAAAACAAAGATAAGATTTAGTGATTTACCTGAATGGAGGACCAACAATGGAGCAGCAAGAATGGAGGATTGGTGTGGCTAGCTAGGGGAAGGAAAGAAGAAAAATGAATAAAAGAAGAATTGCCATTTAGCAACGAAAAAGAAATAAAGAAAAGAATAAGGAGTAGCTGGCTAGGGGAAGAAAAGAAAGAAGGAGGAGCATCTGCCGACTATGTGGCTAGGTAAAGAGAAGAAAGAAAGAAAACAAAAGAGTGACTAGGGTTTTTACCCTTAATATATTATTATTAAATTATAAAAATCAATACTATTATTATTTTTTAATAATAAAAATTAATATTATTTTATGATTTAGTAATTATTAACTTATATAATAGTAATTTTCTTTATAAATGAACATAATATATAATATAAAGTGTATGTTATTAAAAGACATTACAAGTTATATACTATACAGTGTGTGCGTAGATATATATTATAATTAATAATTTTATAAGTTATAATTTTTATAATGTTAACGTAAAATAAAAAGTAAATATATTTATAATTAAAGTATATATATATTAAAAGTATTTTAGTATATATATAACCATAATTATATTTTTTATAAATGAACCCAATATATATAACATATAGATATTAACAAACATTACAAATTAATTAATAATCATAGTTTTATTAATTACTTTAATTAATTATATGGGTTTCTCCTTAATTTTATGAAATTAAAAAAAATAACTAAGCTTCAAAACTATTCTAATTTCTTAACTTCTTTTTAGATAATTAAGTTTATATAAACAAAGGTATATATATTATAATTAATAATTGTATAAGTTATAATTTTTGTAATGTTAACACAAAATAAAATATAAATATATTTATATTTAAAGTACACACACACATTAAAAGTATTTTAGTATATGTATAATAGTAATTATATTCTTTATAAATGAACCCAATATATATAAAGTAAATATATTAAAAGACATTACAAGGTAATTAATAATTATACTTTCATGAATTTATTTAATTAATTATTTGAGTTTGTCTTTAATTACAAGAAATTAAAAAAAAATAACTAGGTTTAGAAATTATTTTAATCTCACAACTTCTCTTAAGGTTTTTATATTATAGGTTTATATAAACAAAGGTGTATATGTTATAATTAATAATTTTATAAGTTATAATTTTTTAAATGTCAACATAAAAAAGAAAGTAAATATATTTATATTTAAAGTATATATATTCTAAAAGTATTACTATATATATAATATAGTAATTGTATGTCTTATAAACGAACCCAACATATATAATGTATATATTAAAAAACATGCCAAGGTAATTAATAATCATAGTTTCATGAATTAATTTAATTAATTATATGGGTTTGTTTTTCATTACATGAAATTAAAAAAAAATATCTAGATTTCGAAACTATTCTAATATCAAAGACTTTCTTTATATATATTAGAAGCTATAATTTTTATAATGTTAACACAAAATAAAAAGTAAATATATTTATATTAAAAGTATATATATAATAGTAATTATATTCCTTTGTAATATGATATGATATTGATATTATTTAAACATAATTAATAATCTAATAATTTTTATTTAAATATATCAATGTCATCATATTAATTTGAGTAACCATACTTTTTAATATATTTGTTAACTTTTAATAAAATAAATTTTTTGTAAAGATGGTAAAGGTTTTGATTGTTTTTCCTATTTACATGGGTCGAATCTAAACATCAGCAAAAGTGGATTTTTTTTATTTAATTATTTAAATAACAATAAAAATTTTATTTAATTTTTCAAATAACAATAAAATAGAACTCAATACAAATAGTGAAATCACTACTCAAATCCGTCATAAACTTACTTATAGGGTACTCTAACTCGATATAACCGGATCGGGTACTCACACGTACCCTATAATAGGGTACCTATTGCCATCTCTAATTTTAAGAATCAAATTAGAACTTGATATGGATAATGAAGTCACTATTTGAACTTGATTTTAAGGTACCCTAACTCAATCTAACCAGGTCGGGCACTCACTTATACCCTATAATAGGGTACCCATTGCTATCTCTAATTTTGAGAATCAAAATAGAACTTGACATGGATAACGAAGTCACTATTTAAACTTGATTTTAGGGTACCCTAACTCAATCTAACTAGGTCTGGTACTCACTTATACCCTATAATAGGCTACCCATTGCTATCTCTAATTTTGAAAATCAAAATAGAACTTGATATGGATAACGAAGTCATTATTTGAACTTGATTTTAGGGTACCCTAACTCAATCTAACCCGATACAACTAGTAAAATCACTATTTAAATCCGTCCCAAACTCAATTATAAAATATTGTAACTCGATATAACCGAATTGGGTATTCACAAATACCCTACAATTAATTACCCATTACGATCCTTAGTTTTGGGAATCAAAAGGTTACCTTGGAGCATTTGACAACCAAACAAAAGAATAAATGTTCCTTAGAAATAAAGAGGGAATCGCTTAGCCATATTGCCAGTCACACACGCCAGTAGTGGTTCAATATGGGTTTGGTTTTGTATTCCCTTGAAACCCAGTGAGAAGGGCAAAAGGGGCAAAGCAATTAGTTCTATTACACTTAGAACCTGATTTTGCGTGCTCGTTGCATCCTTTATTCATTATTTTAGCCTCATTACACTCACTTCAACTTTATTTATTATTATAAATTTTATACCTATGGCTTATTTCTTTCAACTCTCGAAGGCTGCTGTTACTCTGCTTTTGTTTGTTTTCCTGAATTCAACAAAAGGAGGCTCTGATTTGTGCTTTTGATTCAGTAATTAGTCATACGAAAGAAATGGAGACGACTCACCCACTTCCATTCGACTCTTTTCTCGACAAAATGCGAAACCCTGCTTCTCTCGATCTTGTTCGATCCATCAAGAGGTTCTTTCCTTCTCTTTTGCAATTCTATTTACATCCATTTAGATTTCTCTGCAGTTGCTCTTTGTTTCCTTTTTTTTTTTGGGTAATTTAGATGCGTTTTAGGGTTTTCTGGAAGAAATTCTTTTCAATTTTATATGAAAATATTTCACTCAATCCCCGTGATCTTTACATTTGATTCAATTCTGATTCCGAAAATCGTAATGTTATTCTGAGCTATTATTGAAGGAAAAAAATTTGTTATAAAATGATGCGATAGCTTATGTTCTCCACAAATCTATTGCAAGAAATATTCATTCCTTTATGCTGACATTCTGAAGTGGAACTCTATAGCTTAAATAAGCGATTTGGGCTCAAGCTTGTAGTTCTTATTGCGGTCATCTCTTTTTTTTTTTTTCTTTTTTCTCTTTGTTGCTTGGCAAGTTGTTATTGTAGTTTGATTTGAGCTTCTATTTCGATAGGAAATTTACATATCTTGTATAGAAAAATTCAGGTGTTCCGTGGAGTCCTCATGAACAAAAATAAAGGAGAAGGATATAGAAAGTATGTTTTCTGGTTGTGCATTTTAGGTACCCGAATTCTTATCTTAGACGATTTATTTTGTTTCAGCTTCATTGTGTCATTTTCGTTTAATGTGGGAAACCCAGAAAATGATGGGAAAAGGATACAGGACTTTTTTTTGACAACGGAAGCTGCTATAAGGGATCATCCTTTATGGGCAGGCTCCACCGATGAAGAAATTGACAATGCCTTGGAGGTTAGCATTTTATATTTGCAAATGCTTTTCTTTATAGTCATGTTGGTGTATTATCCAAATATTTCATACTTAATGCAACAAACTATGTGTTCAGATGGATTTTGTCTCTAAGTTGGAATACTTAGCCATTTAACCCATGTAGTAGTAGTGGTGGTGGTGGTGGTGGTGGTGGTAGTAGCACAACTTAGGAGGAAAAAAAGGACGCAAAAGAAGCCAAATAACATTAAGAATAGTGATAGGTCCAACTTTAGTTATGTGAAATAATACTTTGATGTTCTTGTTAAATTAGGGCCTCCAAAAAACAAATGGACTGCCCAAGTACAAAAAGTTACAGTACTTTGTATTGACCATGTGCTACTTACTGCAGGGTCTGGAGAAATATGTTATGACAAAACTAAATTCGCGGACCTTTGCATCCTCTGCTCAGGACGTCAAGATGGATCGAGAGATCTCAGAGAAGATATGCTTGTTGCAAACCTTCTTGAGGCCTGAACATTTAGACATACCAGTAGTGCTACAAAATGAAGCTTTGTGGCTGGTATGCCTGCTGACCTCGTTAAGCATTGGGAAGTTTGTTTTAGTGATTAATTCTAATGAAGCTATGCTCTTTTAATGTTTGGTTTACAGTCATGCACTGGTAAATATTTAGTCAGATATTTTGTTGCTGCAACGTTGAGTGTTTTACATAGATTTGATGAGCCTAATTTAGGAAACTTGTTTTCTGCCCAACTCTGATGTTACTTGCTTAATTAATTGTCAATAAATAAATTAACGAAATAATTTTCATTTAGAAATAGCATTAAGCATCACAGCTTCAATTAAATGATTAATAGTTCATTTACATTAAAAACTATCATGATGTATAGCATGAATGAAAAAGCCTGTAGTATTTTTCCCTAAAAAGACAAAAACCTCATATAAAGCATACCCTGTTACCATCTGAAAGAGGAAAACTGTGAAAAAGTTTTGATGCTGGATAAAAGGTTGCTGATTTCACCTTAAAAGGAAAAAGAGGAAACATAACAAAATGGTTCCTGATTTTAGTTTTAATTGGTTGACTTCAATCATTGGGCCTATTGTTGGATCTCGAAGCTAGAGGTTGTTGACTAGTTACAAAACTCTAGTCTTCATGGATGATATCAAATGTGAGATAGGGAATACAGATTATCTACTTACATTCTGCACTATCAGGTTTTTCAAAATCGGCATCATGTCACGTTACTTTTTATTGAGGTAAAGATCATCTAAGCAAAATTTCATTTTTTGGCCATCAACGGAAAACGAGATTGCTTTTGGACTTAGGTTCACTATGACTGCGTGGTTCTGTTTTCCTTTATCATTTATGTTTGTAAGTGTTGAGATATTCTGGTGATCATGTTAGTGCACAGGGAATTGCTTTCTTTACATTTTTTGTTTTATTTATACTGTGTCAAGTATCAGTTATGTGACTATACTTCCTCCTAATAAGTAGTAGTTACACTTTTTCCTTCTGTCCCCAGCTTGCTGAGAAAGAATTAAAAAAAATCAATGCTTTCAAAGCTCCTCGTGAGAAGCTTCTGTGTATCATGAATTGTTGTAGAGTCATCAACAATTTACTGCTCAATGCATCAATTTCAGAAGATCATGTTCCAGGAGGGGCAGATGATTTTCTTCCTGTTCTTATATATGTTACGATCAAGGCAAGGTCTCCTTGGTAATAAGCCATTCTACCAATCATCATTCATATTTTGTGGATTCTTATGTCTCACAGTCTCAGTCACAGTCCCATCATTGCAAAGCGTGGCTTGTGTTAGTATCATTTTTGTTTTCATCATAGAGTTTCTGAGAATTTATGCTCAATCTATATATATTCTTGACATTTAATTCTTTTTTTGAATATGCGCCGTGTTTTACTTACTGAAAATTCTTGATGTCTTAAGTTCCTCATTCTGAAGTAATTAAGTAATCTAAGTAGCATGCTATGTTGTCTGTCATATTTGTATAGTTTTCTTATCCTTCAATCCTGCCTGTTGTCATCAATTTCAAAGTACCCAAGTTATTAACAAAAACAAACCTTTGATCCTTGTTATGGGTGGTTGCTATCATATCTCAAGCAGTGGCTCTTCTCTTTTTATCTTGTATCTGTGTGCATGAGTGGGTGTGGGTGCTGGCAGGAGTATAGTCTGCTTTTTCAGGATGAATGAGTTATCATTTATAAAGGTGCAGGTCAATTGGTGGTTTTGACCATGAATTATGTGATTCTAATGGGTTATTAATTCAATTTTTTATATTTGCATTGGCGCGAGCTTTAATATTGTTCATTTCTTCTAGTGCTTCAAATGATCACTGCATTCCTTTTAAAAAGAAATCTCTCTTCAAATTTATTTAGAAAGACAAAATACTGCAGATTATTTTGTTGCTTTGAGGAAGTAATGATTAATTCTCATTAATGTTAACTAAATCTCATGGACAGGCCAATCCTCCACAATTGCATTCCAACCTCAAATTCATCCAATTATACCGGAGGCAGTCAAAGCTTATCTCAGAAGCAGCTTATTATCACACAAATCTTGTCTCAGCCAAGTCCTTCATTGTAGAGTTAAATGCCAAATCTCTTTCTATTGAAGAAACTGAATTTGAGGAGAGTATGCAAGCAGCAAGATTGGTCAATAGAGTGCCCCAAATAACCTCACCCACCATAGATAAGATATCGACATTTGGGAAGCAGACAGATCCTGGTCCATCAACAGAAATGCACAAAAGGAAAACTAACATTAATGGTAAGTTTGAACACTACTACAGCATTTAATGTATGCATGATTTACTAATTTTTTTTATTTTATTCTTTATCCATATACTTTAATATTCGCTCCATTCTGTATCTGAAAGGAAGTTAACCATAAAGAATTGTTTGATTGAAATTCTTCTCTTGTACGTCAGTACAGTGGACACCAAAGAATCTCTACATAGAAAAATGAAGATCATTTGGTGTCGGAGGGGCTGACTCGTAGCTAGGGTCCCCTCTCTCTTCGATTATGAAATGAATAGTTCTCGCTTCTAGTCCCACTTCCCCAGCATAGAAGTTAAGTTCTTATTAAGAAATATTTGTGATTCTTTTTCATATGAATTGAATCTTTCAATGTTGTCAAACAGATCATCACATAGCCATTCTTGGATCAGCTGGGTCAAATTATCCTTACATGGAAGCTGAGGCTGGTGAACTGACAGTAGGTGATGTGGAGAGATTACTAGGTTTATACAAGGATGTGGTAACTAAGTATAACAGTTTGTGCAACACTGTTAGACACCTTTCTATTTCCAAGACCACAGTTTCCCCTGCTTCAGAAGGAACTAATGACTTGTTAAGAGGGCATAATGGAACAAGTCGAGACACTGATTGCAAAGGAGAATAAAGGTAAAATAGTCTGTCACATCTTTTCAAATGAACCACTTTGTTTAAGTAAAGGTTAAATTTCTTCGAATTAATATTCTATACAAATTCCTTGGATAAATATGTTGACTAAGCAGCATATGCTCCAAATAGGTGAGGGAGAAAAAGCCCTGTACCAATAATTGCCCTTTAAGCTAAGCAGAAACTATTTACATGTTTACACACAAATATACATTCACCCTACCGTCAAGGCAGTAGTAAATCCAGGACCATTACTTCCTATTGCTCCCCTACAAGTGTCAAGTTGAGAAAACCTTCTAGCTTCCATTCCAGAACTTGGAATGCTTATAGATTTCTTGTGAAGGGAGTTAGCACATCTCATGCATATGAACTTTGCAGGTATTGCATCAGCATCGTCAATCCCAGCACACCTTGTGTGCTGCCAAACACCACATATATCACAAGCCAACATTCTCTCACCGTCATCATCCTTTGCCCCACAAGTGCAGTCAACTGTCCAGTTATCTGTTCCCCTCTCCATTCGATATCGGTTAAGTCCATGTTTTGATGGACATCTTCCTTTGACTCGAATTGATCCAGTTGTGCCAACCAATAGTTTCAGGGTTATGTTGTCCTCTACAGAACCGTAATCTAGTAGATGCTCAACTTGAAACCTCTTAAACATGGCATATACATCTTCAAAAGCTTTTGAAGCTTCAATTTTAAGGTCACCAATGGTAGCATTAAGAGGTAAAACAATCAGTTCAGGGGGAGGAACTGGATCGTCTTTAGGTTGATCAGAAAGCTCTAAATGACACCAAACATAGATGGCAAAGGGGTTGTAAGCATATGGTTTGTAGTCTTTCACAAATTGCTTGCAGTCAAGAAGCTTAGTAGCCGAGTCAATCACACATTCCCTTGTTGCTTGAGGTCTGTAAGTCAACATGGTTTCAGGGTGGAGCAAAGAGTCAAACAAAAATTTCAGATCACCTCTGATGTGCTCTTCTGATGGGCAATTTGAGTCCAAGCTAGATTCATTTGGCACGGAACATAGCGGCTGAAGCCTGTTTGGTCATTATTTTGTAACAAGGCATTTGTTAGTTACAAAGATCCAGTAAACAAGAGATAAGTGAACCAGAATTGAATTTGCCTCACCTGAACTCGATATCACTGGAGTTTAGATTGCAACGGGCCTCAACCACCTTGCCATTGGTTGCCAAATTCCCTCTCAAGTGCTTAAGGCAGTAATCAAGAAGTTCAGGGGAGGCTGCCTTACTCATGGCGCTCTTAAGAGCACGCCTGGTTACCCAGTTGGAACCTGGGGCTGTAGCCATTAGCACTTTAATCATAGCTTGCAACAGTGATTCTACATCATTTCTTGTCCATGCACACAATACATTTGTGGAAGATTCTGATATTTTGGATGTTTTGGGCATTGAGGTCCTGTGGCTTTCAGTGATGAGTCTCAGGAGGAATGAAAACAGATCCTTGAGTGTTGAAAGTTCTGAACATGATAAGGACTGATAAAAAGCAATGATGTTCTGCAGGCGAGTTCGGGTCTTACGCCGTTGGAACAGAAGGGGGGACAAAGGCATGCTTGAGAGATTATCCACTGCTCTCTTGTAAGCATCTTGTGTGAGGGCGTAGCTTCCAGAT
The DNA here is from genome assembly GCF_002168275.2 of Theobroma umbraticum. Taxonomy (NCBI): domain Eukaryota; kingdom Viridiplantae; phylum Streptophyta; class Magnoliopsida; order Malvales; family Malvaceae; genus Theobroma; species Theobroma umbraticum. Next base: position 303,084 of record NW_018397286.1, read on the forward strand.
CCAAACTCGTAACCCCAGTTACCATACCAGGAATGACCTCTGGTAATTGCATGAAGTAGCCTGTATTCCATACCATATTTCTTCGATACATCCATCACGGTTACCTTCCTGTTCAACAAAATTACCAAGAAAGTAGGATTGATGAAACAATCTACGGTTGTTCTCAAGAGTCCTTAATCCTATATTGAAGAAAAAGAGAAAATTCACACTTAAGCATTTGTAATGAGTAGAATAATAATAATACAGCAACAATTGTTTGTGTTAACAGGTCAAGAAAAGAAATATACGGATAGACCGATTGGCTGTCAAGGCCTGTACAATGGGCTTAAGAGGATGCGAAAAGGCCATGTAAAGTATAGGCGTGGGTTTTTCTTTACCATTTTGCCATAAGTAAATTAGTATAAGGAAGTATAATTTTTTATATTTGGTATACTGATGAAGGAAGGAAAGATGGAATGTGATAAGGTGGGTGTCCAAACCTGACAGAGAGAAGTGTGCAGAGGGAATCCCAGAAGTTCATGATGTGAAAACCTGAGAGAAGGTTGGAGCCTCCTTCTCTACCATTGACAGTAAGAAGATGGCCATAACCGTTGGAGTGAACAACTCCATGCAGCAAATGCGTATTATCTTCAAACTGTGAATACTCCCATTCTTCATCATTATCATCATCATCCCCACTAACCACTCTGTTGCACAGATGAGATGAGATAGCACTAGTTACAAATAAAGCTAAATCCGAAAATACTTAGACAAGAAACATCCAAAATTTTGACCTTGACAGACAAGACTTGTTCTCGTACGAATTGATCCCATTATCACGAGACCTTATGATAAAATGGTATCTTTTGCGGCAAACAGGATGGCCGCTCCAACCTATCATTTCAAAACCCAACACAATTTAGTTACTCTCTAATAAAATAAAATCATTTTTTTCTTTTATTCTACTTAGTACTATTATTAGTACTCGAGCAAAGTAAGAGCTAGTTTTAGTTAATGCGTATGCAGAAAAAGAATGCGTGCGAGCATGCCCGACGAGAGTGGACTCCACCCCACTTACCAACGACTCGGCACTGGTCGCAATAGACAGATCTTGAGGATCTGGTGACGTCCTCCTCCACGACATAGAGCGCAACGACGATCGGCGAGGGATCGTGGGCGTCCGTCAAAGAATCACCCACTCTAAACAGGATCTGCCACGTCATGAGGCAGGGAAGGACCGGCGGTGCGAAGGCCGTGGTTAGGCGGGCGTGAGAGGATAGGAAGCTCCGGACGGCTTCACGGAAAGGCTTTCCGGAAGAGGCGGCGGTGGTGGAGGGGGAAGGGAAAGAGAGGAAATCGGACAGGTCTGCAGAGACTCTGGTAGTCCTGCGAGCCCTCTTGAGTGGCCTGGGTGCGCTGTGGTGGTCAACCATTTCGTTAACGTAGAGGAGGGTGTGTTTGTTTGATGTTTGGTCCAAGGTAGAGGGAGTGTGAGTGTGTCCTGGAAATGGGAGGAGTTGGAGGGGAGAGGAAGACCAACTTTGCGTTTTGTCTTTCACAAACCAGGACTAGGGTTTTGGCTGCTGGGTCTGTTTTTTATTAGAGGTTGCCCGCGCTACGGTTGCCAACACACCGAAACTCATCATTTTCCCCCCTTTTCCAAATTTCTTTTTCTTTTCATTTTTCTTAAAGGTAACTTTTCGAATAAATAAAAAAATAATTCTTTATTTAAATTATATTATATAATTATTTTTCTAATTTTTAAAAGTTTTTATTTTTATTTTCACTTTTATATAAGAATAATTTCTTTGAGCTCTCCAAACATCTTGGTAGGACTCTTTTAATTATTCGTCACCTTAGGATATATTTTAAAAAAATTGTGTCACTATAAATTATAATTTTAAAAGAATCATTTTTATTTAGCAAACAACAAATATCATTGACTTGAGAATAGAAAACAGCTGCTTTCAAAACTGGATATGGGCCTTTGGTTTGGATCAATCTCCATGAATCCTCTGCTTATGAAAGATCCACGTTTTGCCTTCACTGGGTATTCGGCTTCAAACAGTTATCAAAGTTGGAATAAATTATTCTTATGTTAAACTCAAGACAAAACATGTTAGGAATTTAGAACATGAAAATATACTTGATTTTTGAGGTATTTTTAAAAATAACTCTTAAAGATAAGAAGTTTTTAAAAATAGACTCTTTTATAATTTTAACTATTTTTAATCAAGTTGGATAAAATTAACTTTAATGAAATTACACGTCATGATGTTATATACCATGTACAGAAATATGTTACACGTCATCTACAAAAATATGTGACATACCATAGTTAGGTTTTACACGTCATGATTAAGTTGTTACACGTCATGTTAAAAAAAATACTATTGTTACATACTATGTACAAAAACATGTTACAAGTCATGGTTAAAAAATGTTGTAACACGCAATGTTGAAAAAAAATACTGTTATTACACGCCATGCTGAAAAAATATTGTTGTTACATGCCATATTCAAAAATATTTTGTTACATTTTAATGTTTAAACTGTTATTGTTACTTACAAATTAAAACTTCAAATCCTCTCAACTCTTTTTATTTATTTTTGTTTCTTTGACAATTTGGTACCCACTAGAGTGTTTCTAACATGTTTTTATAAATCAAAACACAAATTTTCTTATCTAAAACATCCATTTTGACCAAAAATAAAAAAAATTCATTGAAAACCTAAGTTCATAAATTTTAAATTTTTGAGTTTGTTGGTGTCTAGATCTCGAATTGATCCAATTCAAAGCTATTTCAAATATCTGTGATCATTTTTACTGTTTAATTTTATCCAAAATATCTAAAAATCAAATTCTTCAAATAGCCATACACTCAAGCACATCAAAACCATGTTTAGTGTTTTCAAAGTGCTGGAAAGAGAAATCTGAAAGCGCGAGAGAGAAAAATTGGGAGCATAGGAGACAAATGCCGAAGAGAGAAATCGATAAAATTAGAGAGAGTGAGATGTTGAGAGAGAGAAATCGGAAGTACAAATGGAGATAAATTGTGATGAATAGTTTAATTTATTTGAAATAGTTTCAATGGTATTTTTATCAAGTCATAGCTAAATATGACTAAAAACAGTTAAATTTATTTTGATGGTTATTTTTGAAATACCCTTATCAAGAAAGGTTATTCCTCACCATTTCCTCCTTGATTTTTTATACATAATTTGACATTAAAAACAATATAGATAAGTTTATTTGTTGGGATTCAATATACTAAAATCTTCCTTCTTGATCTGTTAACTCTCCAATGGGTTAAAATATGTTTTTGCGTAAATAAAAAAGGAGATCTAATCTTAACTTTGTATAATGATCCTTAGTCTTACTTGTTGGTCCTGTTAGAGTGTTAGAGGGGTGAATAGCACTAAAATTTTAAAATCTGCACTTTTGAGCTTGTAGAGCTCTTAATCAGCTAGAGGAAGGATGGTTTAGAACTTGTCAAAATTAAAAGATATCAAGTCAAGAAAGGTAAAGAAAAGTGGACAATACAAAAGTATTTATAGTGGTTCAATCCCTTTAACCTACATCCACTACTTCGATCTCTCAATTAAGGATTTTCAACCCAAGTTTACTATAACAATTGAATTGACAACTTCCACCAATTTTTTACAAGGTGAGCTTTTAACCTAAACTATAATCCCTTACAATGATTTCTAGAGTATTTCCCATACTCTAAATTTCCAAGAAAAAGAAGGAAAAAAATATAACTAGGTACCTTTAGAAATATAGAAAGATTAAAAGCAAACTCAAACACTTTTTCTCAAATAGGAGTAAAGAACAAGTGTTTTGGTGAAAGTCGTTTGGCTTTTTACTCAAAGTGGCTCTTTTTTCTTCAAAATCTGCTTCTTTGACCATTGAAGCTTACTTTTATACTTGAGAGGACAGATTTTGCTGTTCAAGATAGATTCTAGTTGTTAGGGACAACTCTGATGTCATTCTAGTCATTGTTTTGTCTTTTAGTATTTAAATTCAAATTGATAGATAAAGTTCGACTAATTGGTCATAGGCAGCTTTAATTGATTATAGTTTCTCTACCTTGCATTATCTTGCTACTGTGTGCTATATGTTAACTGATTAGAAGAGACTCTAACCGATTAAGAGATCTTTATCTTCAAGGTTCTCTACTTTAGCATACTTCTTCTAATTGGTTAACTCTCCCCTTAACTAATTAGAACTGCACATCCTTTAATCTTAACCGATTAACACAAATTCTAATGAATTAAAAAAAAATTTGAATTTGAATTTCTCCATTTTGGCTCCTTTTAACGATTAGACTTATTTTGAATTTAAGTTTTGACACTTAGAGATTTTTTAGGTCTTGGGCTCTAATCGATTAACCACATGCTTAATCGATTAGCACACTTCTGTTTTTCTTTTTCTAGCACATTCTTAATCAATTAACTCTAAAGCTAATTCATTAAAATTTGTTTGTTTTGCTTCAGCTTGTCAACTAGTCATGCCGTAACTAACTAAGACTCTTTGTTAATCAATTACTAAACTCCTGTCTTCACTAACCCTTTTCTTCTTTCTCACTCTAACTTATGTGATCTTACCTTTAACTCTAATTTTATTGAGAGGATTAACTTTATTCTACACACTAAAATAATAAAGTTAGACATTAATGAATGAGAAATTTTTTGTTATCATCATAAACATATGGAGTCAACTCTACTTATTATAGGTTTAAAGATTTTCTACACATAATACATTCTTAAACCCACATTTAATATTTGAGTCTATTCCACTTTATTGGACATTATTGACTATAATTTGTCACTTGATCAAATAAACTTAACTTATTTTTTATAAAAAGGTAAAATAACTTAAATAATGTAAGTTCATACTTTATTATCTAAGAAAATCTACAATCTCCCACTTGGATTATATTATTTAAACTCAAAATTTGAAAATATATTTTCTTAAAAATATTGGCTCACGGGCTAAGACAACTTGAAACTTAATGAGCTCAATTTATAAACAACTTGAGACTTACCTTAAAAGATCTTTCTATCCAATAAAATTTGTGATATAGGAAAATAACAATAACTACATGTCTATCAAGATACACCACCAACTATAATCACATGTACTACCCAAGGACATGAAGTTAATGTGATGGTGTATCAATAAATAACAATATTTCTTTAATGATCTATTTCATGTGTTGTATTCATTTGTTAGTCATTTTATTCTCTACATTATGTAGCCCAAGCTTTCAAGAGAAATATTTTATGATTTATTCAATAAACATATGTCTACTTTACATATCTTGAGATATACATCATGTTACAAAAACATAACAGTAGGGTTATAGATGTATGCCTCACTTTATGTCTTATGTCTTCAAATAAATGTATAGAAACATAAATAATTTAGGAACGAAGATGAATTGTAAAAACTCCACAATACCTATGTCAAAATATGTTTCTTAAAAGTGATAAAGCATAGTCCTTTGGTTTGAGGATCAACTACTATGTCATCAGTGTTAATATGCTTTTCTAAAATGTAACCTGTTTTTATAAGCTGTTCAATTGTCAAATATTTTATCTCTAAATGCATAGTCTTCAATTGTCAAATATTTTATCTCTAAATGCATAGTCTTTGTAATACCTCTGTTGTTGTCAATGAACAAAAATGCTACAACATTATTTTGATACAAAGGTTTAACAATAAAGCCAGTCACCAATAAATATTGCATAGATTTCTCCACTAGATAGCCTCTATAACTATTCCATAGCATACTATAAATTTTAGGGGAATTTTTTTTTGCCCTAAAAAATAAAGTGTTTTTGAAAATAAGCACCGAGATAATTTTAACTATTTTTAACCACCATAGTAGATTTTGAGACAAAAATACCCTTAATGAGACATATTTATTGAGACGTACCATCAAACACGTGAAAAATGAAAAAATAAATAGATAAATATGCAAATAATTTGCGAACTTCTAATTTTGTGCAAAACATCCATTTTTTTTAGCTAAGCTTGTGTAAAGCAAAATAATGTTGTATGAGAAGGTTTTTCAGATATTTCGAACATGACATTCAGATAATACGAGAAGATGGATATTAAACCGATTGAGGAATCGGTCCTGATGAATCGAAAGCTTCGAGAATGATGTGCAATCAAAAATTCGTGATACGGTGATGAATCGAAAGGAGAAAGATGTGAATCCAAAGCACGAAATCGTCGTGCTACAGCAGGGTATATGTGAGACGACTATGGCACGATAGGGTTTAGAGTTTGTGACATGACTCCAAGGGAATATGTGAGTTGACATTGTGATAATATGTGACACGGCAGAGAATGTGGCATGAAACGGCATAATGGGAATATGTGACAAGGCTCTATCACGGTAGGGTTCAGAGTTTGTGACACACCATGGAGGAAATCTATGATACTTTAGAGTTTAGAGTTTGTGACACGCCATGGAGGGAATCTGTGACACGCCAGAGTTCAGAGTTTGGCATACCATGGAGGGAATATATGACACGCCAATGTTCAGAGTTTGTGACCCAGCATGGAGGGAATCTGTGACATGCTAATGTTCAAAGTTTGACATGCCATGAAGGAAATCTGTGACACGTTAGGATTCAGAGTTTGACACGTCAGCATTTAGGGTTTGTGACACAATAGCGTTCAAGGTTGTGACACGCCACTGAGGGAATCTGTGACATGCCAGGTGTGTGTCAGACGGCATGGGTTAAAAATGTGACATGACATGGTTTGAAAACGAAAGAAAAAAAGTAGGCAAAAAAATGAGAAAATCGATTCGACTTCCATTGAATGAATATTATAAGGCCATCTCATTTTAAATTACATATTTTTTAGAAATCACAAACGTCTGTGTGAAGGTTTCTTAGAGAGTTTGATTCATTCTTCATTCCCAAAGGTATTAGAGAGTCGAACTTCGTTCTTTGCAAGCTTAACAAGACGAGAGCAACAATGTCAGTTATCAGTCAAGAGGTCAGTCAGTCTGAAATTAAAACTTTCTTCTGTTCTTTACTTTTTTGCTGGGTTTGTTTGATATGTTCATGTTATTGCCTTTTTGGAATTGTTATGTTAGATTAGTTTAAGAGGAAATTATGTTTAGTTTAGTTTAAAGTGATTTTTGAAATGTTATTGCCTTAGTTAAACTGTTTTCTTCCTGGTTTTATGGTCTTATGGTCGTACCAAAGCTTTGAAGGAGTTTCGCATCTGCATATCGTGTAACATGAAATACAACATTTGATATGGCGTGTAATGGGTTGGCTGGTTTAAGGGTTTTTATCGTGTCACGACATTGGTAAAGTGATTAGTGTAATGAGTCAATCGTTACACTAGTAGGCATGTCACAACATGGTTGGCGTTTTACAACATTTGACTTGTTATGCATGACGTGTCATGACATTTGACTTGATATGCATGTCGTGTCACCACATTTTACTTGTTATGCATGGCATGTGACGACCTTTTACTTGTTATGCATGGCATGTGACAACCTTTTACTTATTATGCATGACGTGTAACCACATTTTACTTGTTATGCATGGCGTGTAACCACATTTGTACCATGTTTTGCAGATGCAGTCCAAACAGTATGAGGATCTTGACAACAACCTTATTGTGTCAAGGGATAAGTGGGCGTTCAATGTCTCGATTAACACCCATTGTAAGTGATTACCACTGTATTACATTAGCAAGACTCTCTAAAATAAAAGGGAGTATGCTGCAGTGAAGCGAAGGTGCTTCGGAATGCTACTGGACGTATATCCGCAAGGCTACTTTTACATTAGACTCTTGCATAACATCATGATTCGTCGAATCAGTAAGAGAGATTCAATGGAGCATGAGCTATGGTTTGCCATTGCAAGAGCAAGGCACGTATATCAAAGTAGGAGTTTTGCCTTACCACGGGACTGAAGTTCGATCGAATGCCCGATGTGTTTAGTCGACCATATGACGTTGGTGTGGACGAAATTCATGCAAGATACTAGAACGGGCAGGAGAGCGTTAAGCTACAATGGTTGCTTCAAACGTTTTGCAATGGCAACTTTCAGCGACCAAGAGACGCAACCAAGATGGCACTAATCTTGATCGTGAATAACATTTTATTTGGTCAAGACTATCGTAGATGGGTGACGCCTTAGCTGTTCTCATTGGTGGAGGACATCGATGCTTGAAATGTCTTCCTATAGGGTCATTATGTTTGGAGGCTGACGTTGGATTACCTTTTGAAGGGGTTCGAAGTCCCTGCC
>NW_018397286.1:311454-312550 GCF_002168275.2 Theobroma umbraticum
ATATTGAGTTCATTGTATTTTTCAGTAAATGCAAACGTGAAGCCATTGAATTCTACACTAACTACTATAAGACAACCATTTTGGTTTGAGGGTTATGTAGGGTCCATTCAGCCGGTAAACCATCCTAGTGAGTGGGACATCCCCCCTCATATGAAACAAATTGTGGTGTTGCCACCAGCTTGGCGATGCTAAGCAAGAAGACCTAGGAGAAGAAGGATTCTATTGATTAGTGACGGCAGTCAAACACAGAGATGTTCACAATGTATACCTACAGACATAATAGATAGAATTGTCTATCTCCATTTACAGTTCCATCCACAACATTGGCACTAGCTCCAACTCAATCGGCACCTCCACGAGTGCGACGATAGAAAGCATGTTCAACTTACAGGCAAATCGGTCACACACGCAACAACTGTCCAATGCGAAGGACAATGTCTGAAAATGTTAGGTGTCTTCTAAAAGAAGACAGCTTGTTGGCGTAACTAAATCTGTGAGCTATGTGCAATACCTTTCTCAGAATTTCATCTTGCAGTTACTTTCATTCATTCAGAATTGTGTTTGTTATTTTATTATTTGATTTTATACTATTTAAATTAAATTAATTTTTCATTTTGGCAAAAATTAAGTTTGATTTATCCTTCTATAAAAATTAAATTTGTAACAATTTCATATATGAAGTCAATTTTATATTAATAACTTGTATTACATTAAAATAAAATAACATCAAATGACTACATAATTTAAATTTAGCACAATTTGATCATGGTTTTATAGTTAAAATTAAATTAACGACTGTGTATGCATTTATAAATGGTCAAGAGACGTTGGAAGTTCCTGTATTGGTCAAAAGATTTTGATTTATGGGGTCACACGCTGAGTACTACCAGATATATGGCGTGACACAGTGAGTGCTACCCAATTTATCGAGTTACACTGAAGGAAATGAGAGTTATCAGGTCACACGCTGAGTTGTTATATTAGTCAAGGGTGATATGCCATGCCCGAATGAGGTGACACACCATGCCCTAATGCAGTGACAAGCCATGCCTCAGTGGGGTGACAAGCCATGCTCGAATGTTGTGACAAACTATGC
>NW_018397286.1:312650-313473 GCF_002168275.2 Theobroma umbraticum
ATCTCGAGCAAGGGTGAAAATCATAGAAAGGTCGTCGCACTTGAACTTGTTCTTAAAGTTTTTCTTCAAATGGTAACCACATAAACCGTGGTACGCTTCTAGGTATGCATTTTGGATTACTTTTTTAATACTGAGATGCTGATCAGAAATAAACATAGTGTTTTTAGAACAACCAACCGCATCACATAGCTTGCTAAGAAACCACATCTACAAGTCTTTGTCCTCAACATGGCCGATGCCAAATGCAACTGAATATACGCACTTATTCGCGTCTTTACATACAGCAAGAAACAGAACACCCTTGAACCTGCCTTTCAAATGTGTCGCATCAATTGCAACCATAAGACGCATTACATCCTTAAACCCCCGAATACAAGCCCATACGACTAGAAACAATATTTAAATCTTTTTGCCTTATTAGTAGCCACTGCAGTGACTGTGTCGGGATTTTTTTTTCTAACATATAAAAGTACAAGGGTAATAGTTGAAATGACTCCTCTGGGGGACCGAAAATAAGCATTTTCGCATACTCCTTCGCTTACCATGCCTTACCATACAAGCATTCCAATTCTCACTGTACCTTCATCTCACCAATTATGTCCTTAGGTCTTAATGCTACTCACTAGCCTGAAGCTTGTGTGACATAAGTTCACCAATTATCTTCGCACTCATAGTGGGGAATTGCCCTTGCAAACCATTGACAATACACGTGTGTACTTCGTGGAACGTCCGAACTTGTCAATATTCTCTTTCAAGTAACTTCGTTGCACGCACACCGAACTTGCATGCCTTATCCTTGCAACCAATCTCATAATGACCTTTA
>NW_018397286.1:313483-326138 GCF_002168275.2 Theobroma umbraticum
TTACTCTTATCCCAAAATGCTCTTTTAGAGAGAATATGTTCAAAGCTCGTTTCAACTCGACCTTCGAGGATAACATTCATCCTTTGTATAAGCGATCATCAGCACATCTCGACTCTTCAATGGTAACTGTTTGGAAGGAGAACCTCTCTACACCTGGAATTACCCACGTACGACATATCCCTATATTTCCCGTATCTTGATAACTGTCATCTAGCAATGCATAAGGGGAACGAATCCCATTTTCACCAGCGATGGGGTTATTGTATGTGGGGTTATCACACCATACACCTTCTACATCAACACCTCCAACAGGTTCCATTTTACCTTTGACATTATTGTAAATTGGAATGTCACTATCATAAAGCCAGTCATCGTTTGAACTGTCATCAGGCCCATCATCTGAATTGACATCAAATCTATCTTCACCGGTAGGGAACAAATCCTCATTTCCCTCATCAGATGTAGTATTATCCTCGAGCGTCACAGTGTCACCCTCTAACATTGCAGTGTTGTCCTCAAGTGTGATATTCTCATTTGAAAATGTCATTACACCTTCTACAGTTTCACCCGATCGTTGCATTGGTTGGATAGAAGCAAGTAATTGGTTTGATGCACATCCTGATCGAAATTGTGCAGCCAACTATTCTGCGAATGTCGTCTCCTTACCAGGCTGCACAAACTCTTCTGCATGCATCAATTTCCATTGTTGTGGGTTATGGACCGAATGTTGTTGTATGTGTGAAGCATTGTAAATCTCATTTTGATTGAGCTGATTACCATGTTGTTCAGCTTCTTGATGTGACATAACATTTCTTTGGCATCCCTTAATGCTGACATACACAACCGAAACATTCCTCTGTTTTAACAGAATTAATGCAACATCCTCATCGTCCTTGATAATTGGGCGTGATAGCTCTCCGGGTGTACTGATCAATGCATGTAACTCAATCTCGTCCATTTTTTAGTTTACCCAAACAACTTCTTCAACCAGCTTCTTCAACCCCTCAAATGACAAATCGCTCCTAACCCCCCGCATTCATGAGTCACCACCCTTGTAAATGCCATCCACCCGCTGACCACCATCTCTTATCACAAGTCGCACAATTGAAACCCCACCGTAATTTTGAAAACATCAAATTTGTCAATCATTTTACACATTACATGTCGTGTTCTATAATTTGTCTGTCATGTTGTTACATGTCATTTTTCAACTATGTTACACACCATGCTCAAAAATGTTACACATAAGTTCAAAAATTGTTACATCCCATGTTCACTACGTGTTACATGCCCTATGCTAACACATGTTATTTCAGTATATTTTTTATACGCCATCTGCTTTATGGATGCATGGCGTGTAACAACTCTGGCAGTGTTTGTAATCCATGTTCTAATTTACACAATAAGTTTCAAAAATTTATCTGTTGTAACAATAAACCCAATAACATACCTTGATGTCATCTCTGTTATTGGGTCTGTTTATCAATGACAATCTAGCCAGATGCCGAGAGATAGACCACAGCACGATGATTATGGTGCTCAACAGAGAGTTGATAGAGCTCATACAGTTTAAAGAGTTGAATGACCTGATGGCAACGATGCTTAACAGAGAGTTAACAGAGTTGATACAATTCAGAGAGCTGAGAGAGAAAGATGAGCGACCTCAAACAATTGAGCATTTATTTCTATTTTCTCTTTGACGGGAGGGGGATATCAGGAGCTTTTTTCTACGATGTTTTTAAGGGCATTTTGTTCTACACATGCTTTTTATTGGCTAAAAACAGATAAGTTTTATGTGGCACGTTATTTTTGAAATCACCTTATGCCGAGGTCTTTTTCTCACAATTTCCTCCAAATTTTACTTGCATTGTAGATGTGATCACAAGTTTTGTTTTATAGTTTTCCAAAATATTCCAACACCTACCAATATAAAAGAAAATGTATTTTAATGTGATTTTCCTATCATCTCAATAGTTGGTCAAAATTTGTATAATTAACTTAAGGTTTTCAACTTTTAGATAAACTAGAATACAATTCATAGTTCTTTTCAAATATCCCATTACTTTTTATCAAGGTTAAATAGTAAAAAAAATGAATTTCTTGTGAAGGATAGCTGAAATTGGTGTATGTTGCAAGTGAAGTGGATAATGCTAGATAAGTTAATGGATAATGATGTTGATTTTGGGAAAACTCCAACAATTAATGGAAAAACAAACCTAGATTAGTGAGAATTGAAATGAGAATATCAATGGGGTTGGTAGTCGGCAACCTTCCAAATTGAATTCCATACATTGGAAGTTATGTTTACTTGGTTTTTTTATTACTTACTTTTTCTATGTTTCAAATTAATTTCTAACATTTTCTTTCTTATTTTTTGATATTGAAAACTATATTTTTTAAATTATAATTTAGAAAAAAACCTAAAAATACTAGACTCGTTCCCTTGCCAAGTCCAAATCAAACGTAGATATTCGATTTCAAACTGTGAGTAATTTCGTAAAGTGGGTTATGGATTTTACCTATTGCTTTGTAACTATTAATTCTCTTTGTTTTATTGATGTTTTAATTAAATATGAAAATCATTGGGTTTTGGATTGTATTATAAAAAATAAGTTATATCTCTTCAAACTTTTAAATTTGCATATCAAGTTTTATTTGTTGACCATTTTGTTTCTTTCTTCTTTTGTTGGTTTTTCCTTTTTTTTTTTGAATAGAAGTTAAGCTAAATATAACATAAAGGGCAATATGCATAATATGTAGCTAATCATCATCACTAAATATAGCATAAAGGGCAATATGCATAATATGTAGCTAATCATCATCAATACTTACTAGACAAGTAAGTTTGAAGTGGGTTTAGTATTCTACTAAGGCCCAAGTGTGTTCCTATATCAACACTTGGCAATTTCAGTGCCTAATTAATTGCTTAAACTTTGGGCCTCCCAATGGTGGATTGGTGTTGTTTTTTGTTTTTTTGTTGAAAATATCTTCTAAACGTAGAAAACCAAGGATGTTGTTTATGACCATGGGACCCTCTGCACCAACCATCAAATTTGCTTGCTTCCCTTGAAATAAAACTGTAACCCATACCCATACCAAGCAATAATTATTGTAATTCCATGCTTCAACCTGACTCAGGAGTCCCATTGGGCCGTTCTAAAAGTTGAGAAATTAGCCAGTACTTTCATTGTCAAACACTACTCAGTGACATTTTGTATATGCACCTGATGATGATTTAAAAAGTATTCAACACACTTCTACACCAACACTGACAAAGAGAAAACAGTTTTTGTTTTTGGTTTATTAAAATAAAAAAGAAATGGAAAAAGAAAAAAAAGGTGATGATAGCTTCATATAACTTTCAGTGTAGTGGTTATTAGATTAGCTTCAAAGCTAAGGCAAATCAATTAAAGTGAGCAGTGAAAAGAAAAGGGTTGGCCACTGCCTTGCTTCTCTTTTGTTGCTACTCGTATTTTTTGACAGAAGTAGGAACACATTGTGCATGCGTGTTAGTGGTGAACATGATCAGCGACTGTGGAGTTTGAGAGTATTTGTGGTGAAACGCAGCACAGCAAGAGTCAAGTTGCAGCCATGAGAGCCGTCTCATTACTCTTATTGCTGGTTTTCTTTTGTGCAGATGTTGGCCTTATTTCTGCTTTTACAGACCCTCACGATGGTAACCATAATATCCTTGCTCTTCATTCCTGCCTCTTCTAACCGTTTGTCATATATTTTCTCTTTTGATCAGTATATGAAATGCGTGTAAAACAATATTGCTGCGCGCAGCCTTGTAAAGGTCAAGAAATTCAAGTTGTTTGTATAGCATTATAATTAAATTATAATTATGTGATGTGCATAACTTACATTCAGTTTCTGACTGAGAAATGGGTGAAGGGAAGCCCAAGAGGCATATTTTCTGTGACTATCTTCAATTGGCAATGCAACCTGTTTTTGAACTTCTGTTTGTACAGACAATATGCTTCAGATAATTTTCATTTCAGTGATTATATATAGCTTTATATAGACAAGGGACAAGAGTAAGGCATCAGAGGGAAACATTCCATATCATCATTTGCAACATCAATCTTTGTTTGTGCTTTTGCTGCAGCTGCTGCTCTCCAATCTTTGAAGGATTCATGGCAAAATACACCGCCAAGCTGGGATAAGTCGGATGATCCTTGTGGAGCACCATGGGAAGGAGTCACGTGCAACAGCTCAAGGGTGACTGCACTGTGAGTATTGTGTAACAGTGGGCGTTTCTTTCTCAAGGCTGAATATGGACTCTGAGGAGTTTTTCTTTTCTTTTCAAGTTTAACTACATCTCTTCTACTGGTCATTTGGATCATGGTCATTATCTATGCTCATGTGATCTCAGGGGATTATCAACCATGGGTCTTAAAGGGAAACTAAGTGGTGACATTGGGGAACTAACTGAATTGAGATCCTTGTGAGTTTCCTTCTCACCATGTTTTTTCACCTGTTGTACAGAACTTTGCATGTGCTGGATTACTACATGAAGGATAGTCAATATGGAATTCTGTTTCTCATTGGTCTATGAACAATTCTAAATCACATCTATTGCATATATTTTTCTTACTTTTAAAATTATTTAACCATAGGGACCTGTCATTTAATCGGGATCTCACTGGTTCTCTGTCTCCACATTTGGGGGATTTGAAAAAGCTGAATATCCTGTAAGATGGCTACTTTACTGATTTGATGAATCCAGCTTTCTGCTCAACTAGCTTCCCCATGATATGAATTTGTGTATCTTCTGCTTATTTTTCTTTTGGTATCCCATATTTTCAGAATCCTAGCCGGTTGTGGCTTCACTGGTAATATTCCAGAAGAGCTTGGAAAGCTTGCTGAGTTATCCTTCTTGTAAGAATTGCCATTACTACTAATAAAACTACATAAATCAGTGCAAAGTAAAGACCTTTTATGCCTATTCATTTCAAAACTACCCATGTTTGCAGTGCCCTGAATTCAAATAATTTCACTGGTAGAATTCCTCCATCTTTGGGAAAGCTGTCTAAACTCTATTGGCTAGATCTGGCAGACAATCAGCTGATGGGATCAATCCCAGTTTCAACACCCACCTCCCCAGGATTGGACCTCCTTTTAAAGGCTAAACACTTGTAAGTTTACTTTCCCAACATTCCTTCAGTGTGAAAGATAAGAAAGGATGAAAGTACCTGATCGTTATGTAGTTATGAGTTCAGATCACTGAGTATTGACCAAATAAGAGTTTCATTGTTGTGAACTTGCAGCCATTTCAATAAAAATAAGCTTTCAGGTACCATTCCGCCAAAACTTTTCAGCTCTGAGATGGTACTAATTCACATGTAAGTTGATATCCACCCATCCATCAATTTAGTTTGTATGACATTCCTCCTCCTAATGGTTCATAGCGTTGCAATGCCAGACTATTTGATGGAAATCAATTTACTGGGAACATCCCATCGACGTTAGGACATGTTCAGACTCTCGAGGTTCTGTGAGTAAAAACTCCCTTGACATCATTTTCTTTCCTCTGCAGCTTTACTTTGTTATATTAATTTTCCTCTGTAAACACTAATGGGAATGCACACATTCCAATCCAAAACAGTCGACTTGATAGAAACGCTTTGACAGGAAAGGTCCCTTCAAATCTCAACAACCTTACAAACATCAATGAATTGTGGGTATATATTTTTTACTTTTTCAGTTTGATAATATTGTGGTTAATGAACTTACTTCCTGATGCAAATTTTGCTTTCCTTCAGGAATTTAGCTCACAATAAACTAACTGGCCCTTTACCAGACTTAACCTCAATGAATACACTCAATTATGTGTAAGTCAGAAGAATAGGAGTTTCCTTCTTCAGATGTGATGGTTTATTTGTTTTTCATAGTAATGAATCCTGACTCCCTTTCACTTTACAGGGATCTTAGTAACAATTCATTTGACCCAACAGAAACTCCAGTCTGGTTCTCAACCTTATCGTCACTCACCACTCTGTGAGTAATTTGTAGTAGCCAAAAAAGAATCTGAGTCTTCCTTCAACTGTTGTAACTTACGCAAAATTTCATAATTTGCAGAGTTATTGAACATGGATCACTTCAAGGGCCTCTACCGCAAAAGCTTTTTAGCTTCCCACAGATACAGCAAGTGTGAGTAGTGACTTGAATTTAAAAACCATTTTTAAAAGCTGATTTTAAGAAAAGAGAAGGTGCATGACTCAATGCTGGTCATCTTGATCTTTTGACAGGAAACTACGTAACAATGCCTTTAATGGGACATTGGACTTGGGTGACAATGTTGGCACTCAACTACAACTTGTTGATTTGCAGAACAACCAGATTTCCTCAATAACACTGGGATCTGGATATACAAATACTTTAATGTAAGACATTTCATTGGTGTTAATTTTTTCAGCTAGAATAATAATCTATATTTTTCCCCCCACCATACTTATTTTTCACTGTTATGTGATTCAGTCTTATAGGCAATCCTGTGTGCACAAGTGCTCTCGCAAATACTAATTACTGTCAGGTTCAGCAACAAAATACAAAACCCTATGCCACCAGCCTAGCTAATTGTGGAAGTAAATCATGTCCCGTTGATCAGAAGCTTAGCCCTCAGAGTTGTGAATGTGCCTATCCATTTGAAGGAACATTGTATTTCAGAGGACCCATGTTCAGGGAATTGTCCAATGTGAATATGTTTCATTCATTAGAAATGAGCCTTTGGGTGAAATTGAGCCTAACTCCTGGTTCAGTTTTCCTTCAGAATCCATTCTTCAATGTCGATGACTACCTTCAGATCCAGCTGGCACTCTTTCCACCAGATGGAAAATACTTCAATAGGTCAGAAATTCAGAGAATTGGATTTGATTTAAGTAATCAAACTTACAAACCTCCTCCAGAGTTTGGACCCTACTATTTTATTGCTTCTCCTTATACTTTCCCAGGTAACTGAAACCTTACTATTACTAAGATTTTAAGTTTGATCTTAACCTATAAGTGATGGATTGACAAATCAAAGCACAAATTTGCCTCAGCCTCAAATGGAACTTCTGTTAGCATTGGAGTAATCATTGCCGTAGCTATTGGGGGTGTCATTTTGGTTCTAGGCTTGCTTGGAGTTGGAATATATGCTGTTCGGCAAAAGAAACGTGCAGAAAAGGCCATTGGGTTGAGTAAACCATTTGGTAAGTAATACTTGAAATTTGGTATAGAAACAGGTATCTGGTATTGTAAAATTGTTTACTTCTGTATTGATCTTCTATATCTTCCAGCATCCTGGGCACCAAGTGGCAAAGACAGTGGTGGTGCACCACAGTTGAAAGGAGCAAGGTGGTTTTCTTATGATGAACTTAAAAAGTGCACCAATAATTTCTCTGAAAATAATGAACTAGGATTTGGAGGGTATGGCAAGGTAAATCTCCAAGTTTATCTAACGAGTTTTATGGATTACTGTTAGCAGTTGCTGAAATAGCCTTTATGTCCTCTGCAGGTATACAGAGGAATGCTCTCTGATGGACAATCGGTGGCAATTAAAAGAGCTCAACATGGATCAATGCAGGGTGGGCTTGAATTCAAGACTGAAATTGAATTGCTTTCAAGAGTTCATCATAAGAACCTTGTTGGTCTTGTTGGATTTTGTTTTGAACAAGGAGAACAAATGCTGGTTTATGAATTTATGGCCAATGGAACACTTCGAGAGAGCCTGTCAGGTTAGTTTACCTTACGTTGCAGGTATAACATGTGAGTTAAAGATGAAACAATGATTAGTAATTATCTTGGTGCATGAGATTGATTTGTTAATCGTGGGAGAGTGCCTGATTTTAGCATAAAAAATGTGGTGGTTGTCTTTGCAACAAGCTTTCATCTCCTACACCTTCAGGGAATCAGTCTTCTCTTTTGATTTTTCACCTAGAGCTTCACTTGTGTGCCTCATGGGAAGTCCATGGAAAGTCACCACTAATTTATGATTCAGGTTCTTGATGACTACCTCATTTAATATATGACATGGAATCACATTTGTTGTAGGGAGATCTGGCATTTACCTTGACTGGAAAAGGAGACTCCGCATTGCTCTTGGCTCAGCTAGAGGACTAGCTTACTTACATGAGCTCGCGAATCCTCCTATTATCCACAGAGATATTAAGTCTAGCAACATTTTGTTGGATGAAAATTTAACAGCAAAGGTTGCAGACTTTGGCTTGTCGAAGCTGGTATCAGACAGTTCAAAGGGCCATGTTTCAACCCAAGTTAAAGGCACATTAGTGAGTACTCTTTAACTTGTTACTTAAGATGCTTTTGGAATCGGATTGATTTTTCAGTTTTATGCTCTCGCTTCAATTATACCCCTGCAATCCACTCAGAGTTTCTGAATATGTAGAATATTTTTATTTCTCTAACTCTCAAATGATATTTTGTTGCAGGGTTATCTGGATCCTGAATATTACATGACCCAACAATTAACTGAGAGGAGTGATGTTTACAGCTTTGGAGTGGTAATGCTTGAACTTATAACAGCTAAGCAACCGATTGAGAAAGGTAAGTACATTGTGCGTGAGGTGCGAACAGTGATGAATAAGAAGGATGAAGAGCACTATGGCTTGAGGGAGTTAATGGATCCAACCATCAGAAGCACAGGAATGCTTATAGGACTTGGAAAATTCTTGGAGTTGGCAATGCAATGTGTTGAGGATTCAGCTACAGACCGTCCGACAATGAGCGAGGTGGTAAAGGCCATTGAAACCATTTTGCAAAACGATGGGATGAGTACAAACTCAACTACCTCTGCTTCATCATCTGCTACTGATTTCGGAACTGCAAAAGGTTCTCTTAGGCATCCTTATGGCGATAGTTTACCTAAAAAGGATAACAATGACAGCGATGCTTTCGACTACAGTGGTGGATACACACTTTCTGCAAAAGTTGAACCCAAGTAGATGATCCTTTCCTCCTTCCTCTCACAATTTTTTTGCTTTGGTTGTCTTCTCTTAGAATGAATCTTCACAAGTTCTTTTGTTCTAGATGAGCTATCCTTGTTATTAAGAGAGATGTTAATGTTTACCATGATAAATTGTAGTTTGTGAAATTAAAGAAAAGAACATTTAAGGGTGTTACTGTTGTGCAGCTAGGTTATAGAATTTCCAAGCATATTCAAGACTGACTGCATCTTCCTATCCTTGGTTTTGCTTTTACTTTTACTGGTAGTTATGTAAGTAATACCATTTATCTGCAGTATTATATGAACCTCTTTTGTTTTAATCTCAGGTTTCCATGTTTGGATAATTATTAGGTAGCACAGCCTCTAACTGAATTTATTCTTCTATATATATATAGTGTGTCCTCCATGGTACGTATGGGAAACAGGAATATATAGGCAAAAACAATATCAGCTATGCTAGAGTCTAGGCCTTAGCTCTGAATCCATGTATGGTATGGGGGCAGGGCAGTAGGCAGTAGCAAACTCAAAGATCAACCTTCCAAATTGCACCATCTCCTTCTCCGCAAGAGGAATGCACGTGTTTCATTCTCTCCACTGAATTGCATACTCCGCTGCACGACCAATCGAATGACGCCACGCAGATATTCCCTGCTTGAGCCTTCCATTCACAGTCTGACAGGCACAATATTGTTGGTTTTAGTTAGTTGAGGAACAGCAAAGATATGCATACGATTTGATAACCCAAAAGAGAGAAGAAGTTTAGCATACCTGGAGGGGTCCCACAGCACATGGAACGGTCGTCCACGTGTTCAACGTCTAAGCCAATCAACCACGATCCCAGAGACACGTCCTCATTGGCGTATCTATGCAAGATGGGGCTGCCAACCATTGTGAAATTCATGCCTCAGTCCCAAAGCATTCCATAAAAAGAGAAAGAGAAAAGAGAGAGAGAGAGAGGTGTGGAAGCAAAGACTGACGAGTTGATGGAAATATAGGCAGCCAGGTCCTTGGAGATGCCATATAATTGTCCAGTGGCATGCCTGAAGTACTTGTTTCCATCCTCTCCAAATTTCCAGTACTCTGGTTCGTGATATTTCACCCCTCTGCCGTACAATTACTTGTTATTATATTATGACTAATTTCTCTTGTTATTCTTTATAAAGAAATAATTAAAAATATGTTGCCAGTATACAATAATTATTAAAAATATAAAAAACTTACTTGCGAGAAAGAACAGGTCCAGACTTCATGCATCCGATATACACTCTGGGCTTGGATCGGTACTGTGCAAGCGTGCTGGCTAGCACACCTTTGCAATCAAAGCAACAATACCAATATATATTGCATGACTCGTTCTACCACCATAAGATTGAATCAAAAAAAGAAGAGAAGAGAAATGCTAACCTAAGTTGAGATGGACATCATCATCCACCTTCACATAGAATTGGGCGTCCCACATGGCCACAGCAGTAGAGAAATAGAGTCTGGTCTTGGTGGACAGCTGGTGGTATCCTTCCACGTGTTTCAGCCTAAGAAAGTCCTTGTGCTCTGCCTCTTCTCTGTCCAGTGCTTTATCCAGAACACCCCCTGGTGTGGCACTGTGCCCTATTACGAACCTTATAACAATCCCTTTCTCTCTCTCCAATTTCTTCAGTTTTTCTCCTGTAACACCACACCAACAATTCTCAACTGCCTAATTTTATGACCCATGTCTGGTACAATCCATTCATGCAAGCACATTTTCCATAAAGAAAAATTAAGGATCCAAAAAGACATGTTATGTTAGGGGACACAGCAGGACCTCTAGGCATCCATGTTTCTCGAACGGAGTCTCTTCTTTTCCTGCTGCTAAAAGCTGTGTTAATTCCAATAACCACAAAAGCCTTCTGCAACGTCTGATTAGATTTGCTTTCCAGGGAAAGTCCTCCAGCACTAGTCCTGCTCATACGAGCTACTGCTAATTCCATTTCCAAGTTGGAGATTGTTTTGTCAAGTGACCTACGTACAGTGCGGTTGGACATAAACATAATTAGATGGCATTTACTGAAACCGGAGGTTAATTTTGCACAATAACAAGAGGTATAAGCTCACTGGATAGCCTTGTGAGTTTTTGAGACTTCCCCCATAATATCTTCTTCCTTTCCTTCAGCCAATTTCTGATTAGAATGGGAAAAACTGACCTCAATCTGATAGGTTGCAGACAGCAACATATATATGATAAACAATAATAAAGGAATAAATTGGATAAACTGTAGTTAGCATGCATACACGTTTGCGATCAAAGTCACGGGCTACTTCTCCCAACTTATTGCTAGCATGCTTTTGAATGGGTGGAGTCGGATGATATTTGTCATGAGAAGTGTGAGCAGTCCACGTTCGGCTGGTAAACAGTGATCCTGCAAGAAAGCTAGCAAGACATAATACGAAAATGGCTTTCCCTGAAACTGCCTTTCCCCGCATTTTCTTGGACTCGTTGTCAAGCTGCCACGGGCACAAGGCATAAGAAAGACGCTGCATGCGATCCTGAAGTGATCAGATTCTTTTGAGGTTGCAGCACCTTGTTGTTCGTGGTCTTCACAAAGGCCCTTGAAGAAAACACAAAGCAAGAAGAAACTTAGGCTATTTTTTTCAGGTGAAGCTAAAGCTTGATATATGAAAAAACACATGCGCTCTGTACCTCTATGTATACACCATCACATGCTATTACCGTTCCTATATGGAATTAGTTCTAGAAAGAGTAGATGGAAAGAGGGAAAGAAATCCCATTTTTGTGAAAATTTTATGATTATGATACTTTGTCGATTTGATTGAAACAACTGGTAATGGTTTGCTAATGCTAGCTTTCAATTCCCCCCACGCCACTGAAGCCTACGATTTGAGCATATGGTCTCTACTCAAGCATGTCATGTGAGGCTATGTGCAATGTTAAGGCAAAACCCACCGAATATAGATACTCAAAAGTAAAATTCTCTTGCTTAGAGACACTCTTTAAGAAGAAATGAAATCTCTAAGCTGATACCGCCCCAACAATTCAGAACAAATTAGGATTCTAATGCTACAAAAAATATGTGCTGTGCTTTGAGTCTTCCTGCATTAGCTAATGAATCCCTTTGATTATCAGGATTCATCAATCAAAGGAAGGAGTGGGAAAATCATAAGAGTCCCTTTGATCATATGCAGCCGGCATGAAAGTAAAACTCTACAAGAAGAAAAAGAAGAAAAAGTTGACTTGAAGAAGCAAGATGATGATGTACATCGATGTACTTAACAGTTAAACATTGCTTCAATTCTATTGTTAATATAATTTAGGAGAAGCAAATACTGAAAACAACATAAACAGAATAAAATATACTAGTACCTTTCCGAATCATTCAGGATTGGGGCATCATTGACTGAGAAACGTTGCTATCGATTGCTAGCTAACAGCCATCCTCAAGCAAAATTTCTTATATTGTAACTTTCCCTTACTCTATATATCCTAGCTAGTTTTAAATTACCTGAGCGCGCGGCCCTGGTTGCTGGGTTTGGCAGTTGGACCATGTTGTTTTCATGGTTCAACAAACTGTCAGCAGCTATTACAGAAAAAGAAGTTCATTTGTTTGAGGTAATCGGTGACGTTTACGTGTGTATTTGTGTGCGCGCGCGTTAAGATGTTTCCTGTTATGCTTTGTGTGTAGCATAGACTTAATTAAAACAGTAAGCTAGCATATG
>NW_018397286.1:326148-327951 GCF_002168275.2 Theobroma umbraticum
CTTTCGTCAAGTGTTTGATCTGAACGTGGACCTAAATTTATGCTGTTTGGATGCCTTATTTAGAGGGTTTATGTCGAAGATATGTTTAGGTTAATATATAATGCATGCAAGCAATAGGAATGATATATCACACTATTCTTGTTAAGCTAATTAGTAGCTAGCACACACCAAGCATGCTTGTGAGACAAGGAGTAACTTACATAGTTGAAGATCCAAGTTTCTTTAATGCCAAAATTTTTGGTCAGTGTTATATATTTACACAGAAAGCATATGCACTGGACCAGTTAGCCTATAGATCGAGTATCACCAAAGAAATTAAAAAAAAAAAGGTGATATTGTCATAGAATTCATGATAGCTAAGTATTCTCCATCGAAAAGAGTAGGAACTAATTACTTGTGTTTAGACTTAAAGTTAATCAAACGAATGACTCAAATGCAGATGGGATCAAATTTGGTATTAATATTACTGTTGTACACCAATTTGTATTGTATTTTATAGTGTGTAAAATATTGTGAACTAAGAGAAAAAAAAACATTTAAAAAAGGAAGAGGAAAGGATTTGGAATATCATTTTATTCTCTTGTCACATTCAATACAAAAAACCCAACTTATTTATTAACCTAGGTAACAAACTTGTAACAAATCTGTACAAAGAGGAAGAAAAATATCCTAAAGATCTTAACATTAACAGTTTATTTACATGGTAATTACTCAAGTGAGTTACTATAATAAAAGCCTAACTAGCTATTTACTAATAGTAATTCACTAACAACTAATGTAGACATCAAGAATACAAAAGCCATTAAACATCTAAAATTCTTGTGCTTCTTATCTTCACTACTTCTCAACAAATCTATCATGTAGTATCCTTCATTAAATAAATAATTTATCTCTAACTGAGAAGTGCATGATAAGGACCTAGTTGCAATGCTTTTGTATAGATATCTACTAACTTAGTGAGTAGACATCATGGCCAAATTACTCCATCAATGACCTTATCTCTAATGAAATAGCAGTCCATTTCAATATGTTTCATACGCTCATGAAAAATAGGGTTTTTACTTATGTAAGATTGATCATCACAATATAGTCAATAGAACCCAAATGAAAAATTTTGAAATCTTGTAGTAGAAATAACAACCATTGCACCTCACAACACGCTGTTACCATTGCCCTATATTTAGCCTCAGTGGAACTCCTTGCCACGACTGATTGCTTTTTAGATTTTCAGCTTATAAGTGATTTACCTATAAAAACTCTATAACTAGTGACAGATCTTCTAGTATCCAAGCAACCTTTTCAATCACTATCATTGTAAACCTAATCTGGTATCTGAATATGAAAATAACATGATACCTTACCTTGGTGCCCCCTTAAGGTACTACAAAACTTTAAAAGCTGCTTGTAAGTGAACACTACTTGGTTTGTCTATATATTGAGACAATATATGAACTGCATAGGCTATATCTGGTCTTGTAAAGGTCAGATAAAGTAATTTACCAACAAGTTTCTTATGGATAGTCCCACCTTGCAATAATTCTTTCTTTTTTGCCTTTGTCAGCTTCTGATTGTAGTCTATTGGTGTTGTGACTAGTTTTGCACCAAGTAACGCATACTCTTCAAGCAAATCTAACACATATTTCCTTTGGCATATAGAAATGTCCTTATCAAACCTTGCAACTTCAAGACTTAGGAAACACTTTAACTTCCCTAAATCTTTTAGTTTGAATTTAGTTTTCAAATAATTCTTCACATCATTAGTAAATGCAATAGATGAACTTGCAATAATTTTATCATAGACAT
>NW_018397286.1:328051-329071 GCF_002168275.2 Theobroma umbraticum
CAAACAGATTTACTCCCATGCAGTCATGCCATTGCAGCAATAAGGTCAGAATATTTTTTTGCTCTTTTTTTCTTATTTGAACCCTAATTGACATTGCATTTACATTGTGCTTGAATATTGAGCTCATTGTATATTTCAGTAAATGCAAATATGAAGCTATTGAATTCTACGCTAACTATTACAAGACAATCGTTTTGGTTGAGGGTTATGCAGGGTTCATTCAGTTGGTAGGCCATTCTAGTGAGTGGGACATCCCCCTTTATGTGAAACAAATTATGGTGTTGCCATCAGCTTGGCGATGCCAAGCGGGAAGACCTAGGAGGATAAGGATTCCATCGGCTATTGAAGGTAGTCGAGCACAGAGATGTTCGCAATGCAATAGGTACGGGCATAATAGATAGAATTGCCCATCCCCATTTGCAGTTCCATCCACAACACCGGCACCAGCTCCAACTCAATCGGCACCTCCACGAGTGTGACGACCAAAAGCATGTTCAAGTTGCAAGCAAACCGGTCACACACGCAACAACTGTCCAATGCGAAGTACAATGTCTGAAAACGTTAGGTGTCTTCTAAAAGAAGACAGCTTGTTGGCGTAATTAAATCTGTGAGCCATGTGCAATACCTTTCTCAGAATTTCATTTTGCAGTTACTTACATTCATTCAGAATTGAGTTTGTTACTTGATTATTTGATTTTAGACTATTTAAATTAAATTAATTTTTCATTTAAGCAAAAATTAAGTTTGATTTATCCTTCTGTACAAATTAAATTTGTAACAATTTCATGTATGAAGTCAATTTTATATTAATAACTTGTATTACGTTAAAATAAAATAATATCAAATGACTACAAAATTTAAATTTAGCAGAATTTGATTGTGATTTTATAGTTAAAATTAAATTAACGACTGTGTATGCATTTGTAAATGGTCAAGAGAAGTTGGAAGTCCCTGTAATGGTCAAAAGATTTTAATTTATGGGGTCACACGCTGAGTGCTACCAGATATATGGCGTGACAC
>NW_018397286.1:329171-330194 GCF_002168275.2 Theobroma umbraticum
AAGTTATTAATATAAAATTGACTTCATACATGAAATTGTTACAAATTTAATTTTACAGAAGGGTAAATGAAAATCAAACTTAATTTTTGCCTAAATGGAAAATTAATTTAATTTAAATAGTCTAAAATCAAATAATCAAGTAACAAACACAATTCTGAATGAATGTAAGTAATTGCAAGATGAAAGTTTGAGAAAGGTATTGCACATGGCTTACAGATTTAGTTACGCCGACAAGCTGTCTTCTTCCAAAAGACACCCAACATTTTCAAACATTGTCCTTTGCATTGGACAGTTGTTGCATGTGTGACCGGTTTGCCTGCAAGTTGAACATGTTTTCAATCATTGCAGTGTTGGAGGTGCCGATTGAGATGGAGCTGGTGTCAGTGTCATGGATGCAACTGTAAATGGGGATGGGCAATTCTGTCTATTATGCCTGTAGGTATTACATTACGAACATCTCCATGCTCGACTGCCATCACCAGCCGATGGAATCTTTCTCCTCCTAAGCCTTCCCACTTGGCATCGCCAAGCTAATGGCAACACCACAATTTATTTCACCTGAGGGGGGATGTCCCACTCACTAGGATGGCCTACCAGTTGAATGGACCCTGCATAACCCTAAACCAATCTGCTTGTCTTGTAGTAGTCAGCGCAGAATTCAATAGCTTCACGTTTGCATTTACTGAAAAATATAATGAACTCAATATTCAAGTACAATGTAAATGCTATGTTAATTAGGGTTCAAATAAGAAAAAAAGAGCAAAACGATATTCTGACCTTATTGCTGCAAAGGCATGGTTGCATGGGAGTAAATCTACTTGGAACTCACCACATGAACATGTCTTCTTCGACAGGTTTACAAGTCCGTCCATCTTCCCATCTTTAACTTCGAACTCTACTCGGTTGATAGGTTTAACTACAAAGCGATGTGCATCATTGAATCATTTGCTCAATTGCCTGACAGCCCAAGGGCTGAGGGGTGTGGTCACCTTGACAGCCTCCTCGTACCGGTCATGGAACCAA
>NW_018397286.1:330294-339502 GCF_002168275.2 Theobroma umbraticum
TTAAAATATTTTAAGTAAAAAAATTTTAAAAATAGTATTACCAATAGAATTTTCCAATGGAATGTTCCGTTGGAAAATTTTCATTCTTAATAGGTTTTTCCAATGAAAAATTCTATTGAAAACTTTAACAGGCTTTAAATTTTTTTAGGTCCTTAAACTTTCCGACGGATTTCCAATGGATAATTTTCTATTGGAAAATTCCAACGGAAACCTGTTGGAAATTCTGTCGAA
The DNA here is from genome assembly GCF_002168275.2 of Theobroma umbraticum. Classification (NCBI taxonomy): domain Eukaryota; kingdom Viridiplantae; phylum Streptophyta; class Magnoliopsida; order Malvales; family Malvaceae; genus Theobroma; species Theobroma umbraticum. The sequence goes on from NW_018397286.1 coordinate 330,526, forward strand.
AAATATGGTGGGAGAAATTTTGATGTGTGTTAACAAAATCTCCAACGGATTTTCAACGAAAATATTCCATTGGTATATTTCCGCTAGAAATCCGTCGAAAATCTGTAAGAAAAATTCACAAAAATTTTTGTTGAAATTCCATTGGAAATTTTCAACGGAATGTTTTCTGTCGGAAAAAATCCGTTTTCTTGTAGTGTACACAAAGACATTATATGTCTCCAAATCATATAGCTTGTAGCTTTTTATGCCTATAGGATAACTTATGAAAAGACATTTAGTAGCTCTTTTATCAAATTTTTTTCTATGACTTGAAATGATAGATGCAAAACATAATGATTTAAACACTTTAAGATGTGATTATGAAGGCATTTTATTAAACAAGAGTTCATATGGTGTTTTATTTTGTAAAACATGTGTGGTAATTCTATTTATAATGTGCGCAACAATTAAGATTGAATCACTCCAAAATTTCAAAGGCAATGATCACTGAAATATTAATGCCTTTACAACCACTAACAAATGCTAATGTTTTCGTTCACCAACCCCATTTTGTTGTGGAGTATCAACAATTCAACATAATAAAGTTGATGTAAAATTTCTTTAAAGGAATAAAAATCCAAAAGTTTAAACTTATTCCCATTATCTGACCTGATTTAAAACCATATTATAAAAAGTAGGTATGATACTTGAAACTTCAATTTATACTTCATTAGAAAATTCCATGTAAACCTTGTGCAACCATCTATTATTGTCAAAAAATAATGATGTTTTGATAATGTTGTAACAAAGTAAGATCCCTATGTATATGTATACCTATATCAAATCAAAAGGTGAAGTTGAAAAAGTACAATAAATAGGAAAAGGTAATCATTTTTGCTTTGCTAATAGACAAATGTCACAAATCAAATCAGATTTACATTAAAAACATCATAATTGTTTTGATGAATCAACTTAATTTAACTAAAAGAAGTCCTAGCCGGAAATGCCATAAATCAAAGTTCTTTGGCATTGTACTACAAACATTTAATAATGGTTGCTTGGCAGTATTTACATTCTCATTTTTGCTAAGCTCTTTCAACAATTGTTCATTCAGCTTATTCTGCATGATATTCAACTCATTGATGACTTTAGTAACCCTAATCATTTTCCATGAAATTGGTTCTATATGACAAAATATTTATTTAAAAGAGTTAAACAATATTTGTCTGATTTTCTATGTGAACTTACTGAAATCAAATTATAGGTAAAAATTGGCACACAAAGTACATTTTTCAATATTGGAGATCTTAGTTGCACAATTCCTATGTACAAAATAACAACTTTTGTTTTGTTTGGTAAGTGAACATATGTATTATGGATTGCCCTATATGAAGAGAAAAGCCTTAAACTATAAGCTAAATGGTCTGTGGCACTTGTGTCTAAGATCCAGGTATCATTATAAAAAAATGAATAATTTCTGGTTTGTATATAGCTTACAAAAGCATGATAAGTGCAAAGTAATTGTGATTAGTAATTATACCTGTCCATGCAGAGTTTACAAGTGAGATTTTGTTGCTGTGGTTACCAGTACTTGCATTATCATTAACAATTTTTGAAGGATGCTCATTGATTAAAATTAAAATTTTTTGAGCTTGATATTTAGAAAAACCTCCTTGAAAACCAGAACTAGTAATACCATTTCCATTGTCATGATGATCCTCTTAACTAGCAGTGATAACACTATTTATACTATAATTTTCTCTCTTTTTTTCCATTAAAGTTTCCTTTTGTGAACTTAAAATCATGTGGAAATCCCATTAGCCTATAGCATTTTTCCTTAGTATGACCATTCTTACCATAATTTGTACAAATTATATCGGATCTGCCTTTAGTTTTACTATAAAAAATAGTCATCTTTATAAAAAACTCTATAAAAAGGTGAGTTTGCAAATTTATATTATGTTAAAATTTTTTCCTAAGGATAATACTATAAACTTTATCCAAAGTAGAGAAAGGTTTCATCATAATAAGTTATGACCTAAAAGTGGCATAAGATTCACTCAATCTATTGACAAACTTAAACACATTATCCTTTTCATTCCTGTCAATAAACTTCTCAAAACAATTTTGATTATAATTTCACACTCTTAATAGGGCAATGGTATGAAATTTCACAATTTCTCCTAGATACAGTTAAGCTCAGTAAAATAAACATCCACAAAACATGTACCTTGTGAGATATTGTGAAAAAAATGTAAAAATTAGAAATCCTCATATCGTTTAGTTATGTGAATCTCCTTTTGAGAAGATCCCAGATTTGAGAAATATTTGTCATATAAAAAACATTTGATACAATTTGTACATATATTATGCAATTCAATATTATTCATATATTATGCATGTGATGATATGACAAGATCATGTGGTCACATGAAAAGTTAGTCAACTGTTAATTATAAAAGCTTATTTGATCTAAAATAAAAATAGAGAAATTTAATTGAATACAATATATAACTAATAAAAGTTTTATTTAAATGTTCTTGAATGCTTTATAGGCTTTTTAAAGCATTATGTTACAAAAAAAAAATTCAAATGATTTGCATAAAGTTACTAGAATCAAGAATTTGATTAGGCATTCTCTTAATTATTTTAAAATTTTATTATTTATATTAATTTTATATATAACTAGGTAGAAGACTTGCGCATTGCTACTGGTTGTTCAGTTGATAAAAATTGAATGTTGAAAAGAATGTTATAATGTTTGGATATAATATGTTTTTAATAATATTATGTGCATAATAAATTTAACATTGCAACTTTAAGCATTAAAAATAGAAGAATTTTTAGAATCTGTTTACTAAAAGGCCAAACTCAAAGTTGAATGTAGAAAAAGAACATCCATATAGGTGGTCATACATTTTTTGTACAACAAAATATCAAAATGATATTATTCCAACAGTTAAAGCAATACAGCAATCAATTGTGATGTACAAAATTTGATTGCTCTTGCATTATTTGTACATTTTTATCATAACAACCGCAATACATTGGAGTTATAAAAAACTTGCTCCATCTATGGTAAAATTTACCTTTTTTCTTTATAGTGAAGCTATATGTAAATTGTTGCTTTCTTTACAACATGTTTGAACCTCTTGTTTGGATATCATCAAGTATGATATAAAGTTAGTTGATAGTTTCTTTATACTAATTTAAATAGAAAATAGTCTCGTTTTGGATAATTTACCTATTCAATTTTCATTTCTTTTAGGTGACTTTTTTAAAAGCAGTTCCTTTAAAACTTGTAAAATTGTCAAAGATGGTGGGAGTTCCATTTGAGGTTCGCCAATGCTAAGTGATGGAGTCTGAAAGATAGTCAATTGTTGACTTGTAAAACTTGTGGACACTTGTATTAGGGTACTTGATGGCATAATCTATTTGACACTGTTACAATTAAAGATTTTAAAAATTATGTATTCATGATCAATGGCTTTTCATGGGTGTCTTACACTTAATGTTCTTCTAGTATTGATTAATGCCTTCACAGGAGATGGAAGAGTCATCTTGTCTAGTGTTCCAATTGTAGCAAGTTCTGTAATTATAGCTCCAATCAATTTTTTAGCTTGTTGTCCAAAAGCTAATAGGTCAATGGTACCAGTTTCATTTTGGACCATTAACTGTAAAATCATCCCATAAAATAATTTAAAATATTTTGTTAGATTCTCTATTTTGTTAGGATGTAGTTTTTAGTAAATTTAGTGATAAATAAGTATTATGTTACTTACATAAATATAGGCATCTTCTCATTGTGTTTCAGGTACAAAAATTTGTTAACACAAAATCATAGACCTATTGCGCATTGATTGCAAGTGTTATAACACCATCCATTTGATGCTTTGATATTAATAATTGCCATTGTGACCTTAAATTTGGCATTCTGGTTTGGAAAACAATAGAAATATTTTTATATAGTTAATTGTTTTATTTTTCATTTATGAACAGCATGTGGATATTGATTGCCATCAATGTTATAGTACTTTATACAGATAATCTTACCAACACTTACTTTAGATCTATAGCTAATAAATCTGCCATTGTTGCTTTAGTAATTGTTTTATTTGTAATACTTTTTTTTCATATCTAATAGTAAATGTAGGATTGAATATTGGTACTGTAAATTGATAGTTGTTGTTGATTGTAAAATTACACGGTAAAGTTGGTCTGTACATTACCTTAATTTAAGTTCAAAGACCTTTAAAATATCTAGATCTATGTAGATTCTTGTTAACGTATAAATATCCTACAATGAATAATCGATCAAAGATCAATATAATTTGCATGTACAATGATTATTATGGAAAGTAAAAGAATAGTGAGAATTATACTCATACTGGTAAGTTTTGATCATCAGTCCTATAAATGTAAGAATTACATTTATTTTGTTACACAGAAGATGCTCCTGTTTAATGGTTGATGCTAAGTCTCCATACAACACTATTTTCAGAGTCTCATAATTGTTGAACATTATTGTAAAATATCAAATTTATGCACACAAACAAAAGTTACGTCGAAGTGTTTAAGTACTTGTTTATTTACTTTTCTTACTTTGAGTCTTGAATGTATAAGTTATTGAGGTGTGTTCCTGTTATTGAGGTGAACATTTGTTGTGGGAGTCATTGTTGCAAGAACTCTAATTACATCTACAACATTATTAGACATAAATATGATCATGCACGTTAAACAATGATTATACAATACAATTTTATAATTGAGTTTTTTAATAACAGTGCATGTCAACACTTTCTTCTAGTGTATCTTGTCATGGAAAGCTTTATAATCTCCAAAGTTAAAATGGTAGGAAAGATATACAATGTTATCTTTATGAATTTCTTTGACCTCTGTTATCCTTGAAAGAATAATCATTAACTCTTCAGACAACACATTAAAGTTGTTTTTAAGTTTTATTACCCGAAACTTATCAATCAAGTATAGACCACATTCCTTTTGTATTGGTGCAAAGTGTGATGCATCTAAACCTCTAATCATAGCTTGTATCACATTTTTCATCAACAACTAAAAATTCCAAGCTTAGTAAATTCTGATTAGTTTAATATTAATTTATAATTATACAGATATATGTAATATAACGAAACAAAAGTTGTTTGACAATTTACCTTTTCGTCAGCAACTAAAAAGTCCAAGCTTAGTAAATTCTGAGGATTATCTGGTGTTGTGGATTGCCACATCCTCTGCACCTTGACCTTTATGACATGTGGTTTGAAGAGTTACAAATCAGTCAAATATTGCTAATTCATTTGTAACTGACCATGGACATTGAATACAATTAGGTTCATTGAATGTCAAATGTTTATAGAAAATAAAAGACTTCATTCATGCAAGTTTTTGCATTGCAATGTGTAGAAATAGTACAATCTAAAATCTCAAATATTAAGTAGATTTAAGACTTATACATAGAGAAAATGTATAGGACAAAAGAATTCAATTTAAACAAAACAAAATAAGAAAAAATACGAAATAAAGTACAATTTAATCAAGGAATAGAATGTATCGATGATGAGTGCATAGTACAAAAGGAGTTAGTTTAGACAAAAAGAAATAAGAAAAAGTAGGAAAATACAAAGTAATAATTTTTGTAGTAAAGGAAGAAATCACAATAACCTGTTTGGAGATTGTTAAAAATTTCACTATAAATTATGTTTTTTGTACGATTTGACTATTGTTTGTCATCATTCCAAATAATAATTTTCAACCCTTGTTGTGATGTTACCCTTGATAAAGCTACATACAACTGAAAAATATAAACCAACAATATCTAAAGTTTGTCGCTGACTTTTATTTATTATCATGCTATAAGATAGCATAGTTGGTATTTTGCTTGCTACCAGGTACGATAGATAAAGGTTCATCAATTTCTAACTATCTTACATTACAAGTAAATGCGATGAACAATTTGGACAACCATAATATCGACAAATGGCCATCACATCCTGATAATTTTGGAACAAATATTGAGCACTTCCAGTAAACATTACAAGCAAAATGACTTGTTTGCTTACTGTATTAGCTTGTACATCACCTTTCAAAATAACATTGCTAAACCCTTTATAAACTTCAGACCTTAGACTTTTGTTATTATCCCTTAAAAATTGTATCCTCATCTCCCCAACTGTAGTAAATGCATCAACAATAAATTGTTGAAACAATTTACCACCTTTCAACAATGTGTTTTTTATAGGATTTCATTGTTGAATTACATAAGTATTATATTTTCTCATTGTGACCTGTTTCCTTTTCCGTTGTTGCGACACAAGGGAATCGACATAACTAATATCTAGCATGTATCCATCCTCCTCATAAGGAAATAGCAGAGCATACTATATTGCCATAAAAAGGGATGAAGCTCACTTATTCATTTAACACCATCAGTTACGTGTTAAACATCAATATCGCGATGGCTACTTGATTGTCCTATATCTCCAGCTATCAATACAATAACTTCTGATGTAGTTAATATTACATAAGTTCTATTACGATTATTGTAAGATCTAATTAATTTTAGCCAAACAAAACAATCATCTGATTTTCTAAACCTGTCTCTTGTTGTTCTAAACATTTTAACTATTCCATTAGTTTCATCAAGCATTTTAATTAAACCTTCTACTATAGATCTATTGATGACATTATTAGAATGTACATCTCTAAAAATAGATATGCTATTTGAAACCTCATTTTCAGTATCATATATATAAAGTTGCACAAATTTTGGTCTGTGGCCTAATGTTGGAAGTAAAGAACTAATCCGATGATGGTTTTGTCCATTTATTTTAAAGTTATACGAACTTGGAATACTATTTACAATATTATCTATCCTACTTTCTATGGATGTAAACTGAAACATATAATTGTAAATGTTAATGTTTTCTCTAAAATAACTATTCATGTACCCTCCTGCATAATTGAACAAAGAGTCTAAAAAATTAAGTGTACATCTAAACAAAGGTGATCGAACCGTACCTTGCTAACAGCATAATGTAAATGTACAAAAACATGTAGCATGAGTTGTATTAACTTTTTCTTCATACCACATCATAGTAGCATAAAAAAGACAAATACAATTTGGTCCTCCAAAGCTAAAGACTGTGTTGTACCTTCCTATTGTTGCAAAAGAGAACAGTAAACTACCAATCACAAAAATTGTAGAACTAATTGCTTTAACTTAAATTTGTCAAAATTTAAAGTTCATTTATTTGTATGTCCATTATTCCCGAACTCATTTAACATTTCATTGTAACTTTAAGCTATTCAATGCTAGAATTAATAATTTTACGACTACCTTTTTGTTTTGCAAACAAACAAAAAACATAAATTGGCAAATTCCAACAATACTAAACATTCTTTTAATAACTATCAAACAATTACATATGTTAAGCCAGTCATACAAATATTTGTACATATACCTTGAATGTTGTTTCATGCCTCGATACCACTAGTTGAAGTATAGTCCATTGTAAATTGATGATTCATAATAGGCACATCATACGAACTTTCGAAATCAGAATTACATCTTCCTAAAGCTTTTGCTGACAAATTATGTACAATCGAAACATCATATAAATTTCTAAAATCAAAATTATATGTTCTGTTGACATACTCACAATTGATTGAACTTTGACTATTCAAATGATAATCAATAGTTTCACAGTTAACACTGTCGATCACATTCCCATCTTTTACCATAGAAGAATAACCCATAGTAAATGGCAATTTTAAACAATCAAGAAAAAGAACATCATAAAGTTCATAAGAAAAAACATCATTATAATTTAAATGATTAGCAGTTTGTATATATCTTATTTTTTTTCTTGTGTCTTTATTTGACATTGTATCTATACAATATACACAATACACAAATTAAACTTACAAAACTTATATATTAATTTAATTTTCCCTATCCTTAATAGTAGACTTCCATGTACCAAAAGAGAAAAGTATTCATACTATCTAAATTCAAAGTAAATATTTTTCAAGAAACAAAAATTAAACCAAAGCATTTTAACAATTTATTGTGCATACTTGTCTATACAAACAAATTATACAAAGGAAAAGTATACGAATAAAATTTCCATCAAAGTAACAAAGCAATGAGAATATAATGAAATAACCTAAAGAGAAAAAAATATAAAAAATAGGGAAGTTATTTGTAAACATTGTAAACTCACAAGTAAACAAATGTATCCATTTCTAATGATTGAAACCCTAAATACAAAATTCAATAACTTAAATATCCAAATCTGAGCTCTTGAGACAATCAAACAATTTGAAACCAAATCGAATTAAAAATAAAGAACAAAATATTGAAATCAAACAAAACTGAAATAAATATAAATAATAGAATAATAAAACCAAACAAAAAATTCAAAATGTAACAGAAGATTTCATTGCTTTTTTCATATAGCTAAAAAAAGAATAGAAAAGTAAAGTGATAATAAAACCCTGCAATACATACTAAAACACTGTAACATTAAACCCTAGACTATACTTTAAACCATAAGAAAATAAAAAGCACAAAATCAAAGAATAATAAAATAAAAGGAAAATAAAAAGCCATCGTAAGGAGAAAATATCATTAGATAAACTAATCAACAAAAAAAAGCTTATAATAGAAAAGAAAGAATAACAAAACCTTACAACACATACTACAATACTGCAATGTTAAAGTTTATACCATAACTTAAACCACAAAAAACCAAAAAACCAAATAAGAGAATCATAAAATAAAAAGAAAAAAATAACAATGATAATAAAAAAAATCACCTGCTACATTAATCAAGAAAGAGACCCTAAAATAGACAAGAAAGAAAACCCTAAACCATGCTTTTGAACTCTTTCAAAAAAGAAATCGGAAAAATCGATCATAAAGCAATAAAGGCAAGCATCACTTAATAGACTCTTCCAGAAGAGGAATAGAAAGGACTAGTTA
>NW_018397286.1:339602-340976 GCF_002168275.2 Theobroma umbraticum
TTTGCAATATTTGAAGAAAAAAGTAAAAAATCGAGCCTTTGTTGAAGGATCTATGTGTGAGGCTTATATGATCGAGGAAATTTCCTCATTTTGCTCATGGTATTTTGAACCTACTATGCGAATAAGATTAAATCAAGTGCCACGTAATGATGATGAGGGAGACGTGGACTCTCTTGGTCGTCCTTCAATTTTCACTCATCTTGAGTGAACTTTTGGTCCATTAGATAAATCTTGATTTTTAGATAAGGATGAGTTTTATGTTGTTGAGCTATATGTTTTAATGAATTGTGAAGAGATGTTCCTATATATTAAGTACCATTCTACTATAAACTCAAATGATTGATCATAATAATGAACTTAATTCGTAAATTGTGGATATGATGATAGGATGTTTGATGAAATGATGAAGAGAGATGTTGTGTATATATAGGAAGATAAATTGAAGAAAGTACCTGATGCAAGATTCGTGAAATGGTTTAAAAATTATGTAAGTTTATATAAATTAGAAGTGAACTTTTAATAACAAATATGCATTAATTATGTGATTAATAATTTTTGGTGTTGTATTTCATGTTCGTAGGTTGCAAAATAGAAAGATGAAATTGACCCACATATACTTCAAATCTCTTATGGTCCAGGACGTATGATAAGGTGTTACAAAGGATATTTTGTAAATGGTTTCAAGTTTCACACCCTAGATTACGGACAAAATGGTAAGATAATGAATAGTGGGGTGGGGTCTGCATAAAAGGGAGTTTTTACAATGATTATGAGCGTGACTTTTATGGTATTTTAGTGGATATAATTGAGTTGGAGTATTTTGGTATTGGGAACAGAGTTGTGCTATTTAAGTGTCATTGGTTTGACACTGAAAAAGGAATTAAGATAGATCCCTTGCATGGTTTTGTTAAATTTAATCACAACTCCATACTTGCCACTAATGAACAGTTTGTTTTAGCTGCACAAGCTCACTAAGTTTATTATAGGAGTTATCCATCAACCAAAAAAGATTGACGTGATTGGTGGGCAGTATTTAAAACAAAAACTAGGAGTAGATTTCACATTCCTAGTAATAGAGATAGAGAAAATGAAATTGATTTGAATGAAGAAGTATACCAAGAAGATGTGTCTATTTCAATTAATGGTACTTCATCGGAAGAACTTGATAACTTTACAGTTTTAGTAAATGGTAATTATGAAGAGGTTAATCTCTTGATTGAGGATGAAGAAGATGACATGCAAAAAGATGAAGATGAAGAAGATGACATGGAAGAAGATGAAAATGAAGATGAAGATGAAGTTGAAGATGAAGACAAAGACAAAGAAACTTTTAGTAATGATAGTGATAATAATAAAGAACATGAGTTTGCTTAT
>NW_018397286.1:341076-341171 GCF_002168275.2 Theobroma umbraticum
GAATGGATGCTAGGAAGAGTATAGTAAGCATAGTTGCTATGGTGGCATGCCACAGGAGGTAACAAGAGATCGACGAGTAGAAATTAGCTAGATAT
>NW_018397286.1:341181-341306 GCF_002168275.2 Theobroma umbraticum
CAATAGCGACGTAGTGTCCTGCTATTGTGAGGTGAGTAGAGGGTGTCTATTTAAAAATAATCCCATAATTTTGTATATATATAAATATATTTAGCAATATGAAATGATTTATTTTAAATGCAAGT
>NW_018397286.1:341965-342164 GCF_002168275.2 Theobroma umbraticum
GTTAGACATGGCTAAGGCCATGGTCTGTGATTGTTTGTGGCTAGGCCACTAGTGATATATGTAGTTGCGACCGTCTGATTTCTTTGATGTCGGCCAACATCGTTGAGATTGCCACGGTTGTGGGCATTCAGTGGAGTGGAGCTCCCGGATGTTATTACGTGGAAGCGGGTCCACAAGTTGTATTATTCTATTCCTACTC
>NW_018397286.1:342429-342547 GCF_002168275.2 Theobroma umbraticum
TTTAAAGATGAAAAATCTTGCACTCATACTGAATTGCCGCTAAATGATTTCGACGACAGGGATATTTTCTTGTATTGGTTTGATATCTGATTTAAATGGCTATTGTGCATTAACTTAT
>NW_018397286.1:342625-342831 GCF_002168275.2 Theobroma umbraticum
CTCACGGGATTGATGATCAGTGAGTTTGTGAGACTCACCCCCTTCATTTCCTTTGGCAGATAAGTAACTAGCTCAAGTGCATTGCTCAGCACATCGAGACTTGCTACAATGTAGGTAATGGCATCTCTTAGCCTTCCACTCCGATTGCTCCGCTGCCTAGAGGTCATGTTGTATCGGATAGTCAAGCTTATGATGAGTAATAGTTT
>NW_018397286.1:343069-343236 GCF_002168275.2 Theobroma umbraticum
GTTTACTTAAGGCTTGTTCGGGATTTGGCGAGTTTACTCGCAAGTCTCGGACGTAGGTAACGAGCAAAGGAAGAGGTCGTTACATAAATGAATAGCTTTCACTTCCCATTTCTTGATGCAAACATTAAATTATGATCTGTATTAACTAAAAATGTAAAAACAATTCA
>NW_018397286.1:343376-343502 GCF_002168275.2 Theobroma umbraticum
TATGTTTTAACAAAAAATGTAAAAAAAATTTAATTCAAAATCATTAAAAAAGTTCTAGATCCACCTAAACCAAGTAACAAGGCTTTGAAAGGCATAAGTGAGTATAAATGAACTTTTTTTATTAAT